>NW_010257118.1:18131-65093 GCF_000690775.1 Eurypyga helias | reverse complement strand
AGCCCGAGAGCCGCAGCCTGAGAACCACAGTGCGAGAGTGATTTCAGCAGAGTCCGAGCGAACCCTGTTGGCAGTAGCACGACTGGGAAAACTAAACAAACCCACCAACACACTCACAAATGAGCCAGTGAAGGAGTTAGCAAAGCAGCTAACAAGTTAAAGTGGACGTTAGAAAATGAAAGACTAAGAGCAATGGCTCCTGAACCCACACCCCGCCTATGTACTAAGCATGACATGCTATGGAATGAAATACTCCTTCAGTTAGTTTGGGTTAGCTGTCTGAACTGTGTGTTCCCCCACACTTCCTGTAGGAAGTACTGCAGACAGCTGCAGTATCAGAAGCTGAGAAAGACCTTGAATTTGGTGCAAGCATTCCCCAGCACCAGCTAAGACCTTATCAGTACTTTTCTCAGTCTCAGTCCAGGAACACAGCTTCATATTAGCCACGTAGAGAGCCAGCTCCTGACTAAACCTGACACAGCGCAGTATGCCATGTGGGGTCTGACAAGAGCAGCGTAGAGGGGGAGAATCACCTCCCTCGACCTGCTGGCCACACTTCTCTGGATACAGCCCAGGATATGGTTGGCTTTCTGGGCTGCCAGTGCACACTGCTGGCTCATGTTCAGCTTTTCATCCACCAGTACCCCCCAAGTCCTTCTCCTCAGGGCTGCTCTCTATTCACTCTCCACCCAGCCTGTACTTGTGCTTGGGATTGCCCCGACCCAGGTGCAGGACCTTGCACTTGGCCTTGTTGAACTCCATGAGGTTGGCAGTGGCCCACCTCTCCAGCCTGTCAAGGTCCCTCTGGATGGCATCCCTTCCCTCCAGCGTGTTCACCGCACCACACAGCTTGGCGTCGTCAGCAAACTTACTGAGGGTGCACTCAATGCCGTCATCCATGTCACTGACAAAGATGTTGAACAGTACCGATCCTAACACTGACCCCTGAGGAACGCCAGTCTTCACTGGTCTCCACTCAGACATTGAGCTGATGACCACCACTCTCTGAGTGCAGCCATCCAGCCAGTTCATTATCCACCGAGCGGTCCATCCATCAAATCTGTGTCTCTCCAGTTTAGAGACAAGGATGTCATGTGGGACAGTATCGAAGGTTTTGCACAAGTCCAGGTAGATGACATTGGTTGCCCATCCTTTATCCACCAGGGTCGTGACCCCATCGTAGAAGGCCACCATATTCATCAGGCACAATCTGCCCTAATAAAAGCAGTGAGAAGCTTTTTTTGCAAAGATCGCAGAAGATAACCTGTAGCTGTTGTCCTAAATGTCAGTGGCTATAATAGTGCGAAAAGCTGGGATTTTATTTCCTTTTCATTGCTGCATTTTTTAAACAACTGGTTGGCATACAGCAGTATCCAAATCTCTGACCAGACATGCTGCTGGCAATTGGACAAACATCTCATTTGGGAATGGAAGAGGGATTTGGCTCTTTCTCAGAGCAGGGCAGGACTGTGAACCCTGTGATATGCTTAAGATTTTTACAGAGAAAAGTCCTTGCAAGTAATGGCATTGCTTTTTAGGTCTGAGATCTCCCTGTACATCTATGCTTAGTAGGTATTTTGCAGATGATGTGGTCATGGTTTTGTTCTGCACATTTTGGTAGGAATCCCTTCTACAATCTCCTTAGATACAGTGTACCAGCTGCCGCTGACTGTTGCGAGCCGTCTATTCCCATGTGCTTCGTCCTCCTGCTGAGCTCTCTGCCTCCAGTCATGAAAGCAGATTCACTTCTTGGCAGATATATCACATTAACTTCTGTTGCTCGTCTGAGTCATTATATAATGTAACTGTTGGACTTTAATAAATCTGGGGGTTTTTTTCCATATATTCACATTTTAATTAAATTCCCAGCAATGTCATCTAGTCTACTGCATCAAAAATATGCATTGAGCGAAAAAGCTTAGTCACACAGTGTCTTAAATTTACAAAATCAGGGGTGTCTTAAATTCACAAAACCTACCCATAACAAAATAATAAGACAGGAATAATAGTACATGATACAAACTTTAAAAAATGATGGTGTGATGAAACTGTATTGAATCATAGTAAAGCCAGGGCTTGTGTTTTCAGGAAAAAACATTATGTAATATGTGAAAATGCTTCATTTTAATGAACAGCTATCAAAATTATATATGCTCTTGCAATTTTACATATGCAAGAAGATTTATTGGAAAGACAACTGATTGTTTACACATAAGACAGCCACAGTTGTGGGGTTTTTGTGGTACGAGTTATACCAAATCCCCAGCAAGCATTACAGGCCAGAGAGAATAATTCAACATGAGACCTCCCTACTTTGTGAATAAATCAAGGACTTCAGATAGTAGAACTATTCAGCCAGGCTCAAAAGAAAGAAGGCACAAGGGATAAATCATGCAATATTCTGCAGTATCAGCTTCTCAAAATTTCACGAATGGAAAACACTCAGTACTGTAATTGCCACTCAAAATAATACAGTAGCATTCAATGACTGAATTACTACATAAAGTCACGATTTGCATCATTTACTGCCATATGCCATTGTTCCCAAGTGATGTCTTTCAAGAGCCAGTGTGTGATATTCTAGAACATGGTTGTCCCTATGTATAGTGGAGTACAAGGCACAGAATCCCTTACCTCTGGAAGAAGAATTCTTCCAAACAATCAGGAAGAACCTTTAGAATTAGCATCAATGAACAAAAGTTTTAACAAAAACATCTCTTCTCAGCCTTCCAACTGGCAATTACAACTCAAAACTGCACCTTCCTTGTCTGTTAGACTTAACAAAACATTTTATAATTATGTTTTTCAAATAGAACTTCAACAAAACCAAAACTACCTTTGGGATTGTGATTATATTTAATTTTGTGTTTTGTGAAATATTTTATAAGATAGAAATAGTCTTTTTTTGAAAATATTTAAATGGCATATGTGTTCTTCCCTTCTTTACTTGAAATATGCAACTTAAAAAGTTCAGTTTCATGAACACAAATGCCTGAGTGTAAACTTTAAAAATATCTTTTGCTGGAAACAACAGATCATATAAAATTTCAGAATTTGGCAGGTTTCCAGATTTCTTCTCAAAAAGAACTCAGCATTTATCAGGTTCTTGGTTACATGTTGAAGCAGATTGAATTCTTCAGCACAACTTGCAATGAGTCAATGGTAATTCTAAACATTCCCTAAATGTCTTCATTAAAATAAATATGAGCATTCTAATAAAGGTCTGGGAATCTGAAGAGCAGTGGTTAAGCTAACTTTGTAAAGCACTAGATGAAAAAGGTGAACAAAGTAAAGATATCAGTTTGCTAAGTAAATGTTTCAGGCAGATATTCATCCCTTCTACTGACTTTTGTACTGTTCTGTTTTCCATGTCCTGGATAAACTTTTTTTAAAGAAAATCAGGACTTAATCTCTGCCTCCCTCCCCACTTCCAAGTATCTGTCTTTTGACCTGGGTGTTTATGTATCGCACTCACTTATTTTCTTTCTTTATTAAGATCAAACAGGATACACAGATAACGAAACTTGGAAAGACAGTTCTGGAGTACAGCTATGAAATCTGAATTATTGATAATGTTCATGACCTAACATGGGTCCCATTCTATGAATAATCCTAGTACTTCTGAAATTTGTTTGAATACAGTATTTTATTTTAAACTTAGTTTTAACATCTTCTTGTTCTTATGCTTTTGTACTATTGATTATGTCTCTGTTTCCTTAACTTCTTATAGACTTAATCTAGAAGGGCTTCAAAGTGTATCCAAAGACTACTTTGCTTGGACATGTGGTTTTCATGTTTTCTGTGTAACTTCCAATACATTTCCGATATTTCTAATGAATAGTTTGGCAAAAGAATTCTTGGAAAGTATTGTGGGCATTTAGCAAGCATCCATATATTTTAAAAATAATCGTTATTAGAGATTAGATAGCCCTGTAACACAGGTAACTTTTATTATCGAGCATATAAATTACACAAGGTTTCACCACTTGCACATCCCTACTCCAAATGTTTATACAATATCATCCAAAATTATGGTTTCTGTTTACATTCAAGCTGCCAATCAAACATGATTCCACAGACAACAGTAATTAACTGTGTTACCCAATTAGAAAAGAGAGGAAAATATCTTGTTGGCACTCACAGTGAGTAATACTTGACAGGCAGCTTGAATATAACTTCTATTTTGAAGGGTTTTGTGTTGGGGGAAAAAAAAAATCAGTAACTAATGAAGTACTGCAGAGATTTTTTTTTAATTATTTTTTATTTTAAAAAGCTAATAAAAAAAGATTTAAACTATTCATTGACATACATTCTGTGCAACCTGAATGAATAGATTATGTTCTTACCACTATATTACTATTCTTATCTTCTTATTTTTCTGTGACTTTACAGTAATGGATAACTCTATATCCCAGAAGCACTTTTTTGAAAAAAAAAAAAGAAATCTTTTGACTTTTCAAATGTTACATAAATATAAAAATTTGATGCTATGAGATTTTGGGACAAGCTTGATTCAAAGTATGCTGACAGAAATCACATGTACCAGAAATGTGTTCTCATTTCAAAATTTTAGACATAATACTGGAGAGGTAATATATTATTTTAAATTAATTTAGGAGAAAAGTAATTTTTCAGACTTAAGGGAGCTAGATGTGCACTTTCAGCTTTTTCTCTAATCCAAATATCTGCTCAGATTTTGTTTTAAGTTTATTGTTCTGAGACTTGTAGCCACAAGGAATTTAAATGTAAGCAATTTGTAAAATAAAATTATTGATTCTCCTTTTGCTTTTGAAGCAAGATTTTTGACTTTGAACCAAGACTTTTGCCATCATGGAATAAAGTTTGAAAATAAACCAAAATAATGAAAAACTAAGAGGTTTTTTGTGTCTTAAAATATCCTTCTTCTTAATCATTTGAGGGAATTTGAGAAAGAGCAGGAACTTTGATTTGCACAACGTTTCGACCAGTGACATCAAGGCATTTATGAGCCTTCCTTGTGCACTGTTTTTCAGTGGAGACATCACAAGGGGACATCATTCTCTTGCACAAAACTGTGTAACACATGTGCATTCTTTTTCCCAATATATCCTGGCAAAGAAATTATTTCACAGAGTATTTCCCCAGTGAACTAAATCACTGGAAATCCTCATAAATACGTGGGTGCTCCTAGAAATAAAAATTATAACCATTTTGTATATATTTGCTCATATATATATTCAGGGCTGCTGAAAAGTTCATACCCTCAGGACAGGAGGATTTATTCTCAAATTAAAAATCATAGACTCATAGAATCACAGAATGGTTTAAGTTGGAAAGGACCTTAAAGATCATCCAGTTCCAACCCCCTGCCATGGGCAGGGACACCTTCCACTAGACCAGGTTGCTCAAAGTCTCATCCAGCCTGGCCTTGAACACTCCCAGGGGCGGCGCATCCACAGCTTCTCTGGGCAACCTGTGCCAGTGCCTCATCATCCTCACTCATAGTGAAGAATTTCTTCCTACATCTACCCTCTTCCAGCTTATGGCCATTATCCCTTGTCCTGCCACCAAATGCCCTGCTATGTAGGTTCCCCTCCAGCTTTCCTGTAGGCCCCTTTAAGTACTGGAAGGCGCTATAAGGTCTCCCTGGAGCCTTCTCTTCTGCAGGCTGAACACACCCAATTCTCTCAGCCTGTCTTTGTAGAATTGGTGCTCCACCCCCCGATCATCTTTTCTGGCCCTTCTCTGGACTCGCTCTAACATATCCATGCCCTTCTTATGCCCCAGAGCTGAATGTAGTATGAGTATCACAATATGCCCTTAGTTAAGAAGTATTACAACAAAATATTGTAATTGTGATTGTTGATTTTATTTTAAATCAAGCAGTATAACTTAAAACATGTTGACAGTGATACCTGTAAAAGGGAAAGACCATTTTATATCAGTTCTTACAGAACAGATTGTTGTGGAGGATTCTCCTTTAGGTTTAACGAAGAGATAGGCACTGTGGGGTCTAATATGCTCAATGGAAGCCACTTAAGCATCAGGGTCTGGCTTGAAGGTCCATGAAGATGTTGCAACTTTAATACACTATGTTCACTTAAAGCACTATTTCAGTGTATGCACTCTTCTATTTACCTACCTATTTCTTTTTATCTTGAGGGTTCCACTAAGCTATTCTTAGGCTCATTGAAATCTAGCACAATACGTAAGTATGTTGCTCACTTTAAACATGTGAATATATGGGTTGCACAGAAGTAAAAACAACTGGGGGGGTGGGGGGGTGGGTGGGGGAAGGGTGTGTGGTTCTGTTGAATAGTAATTTCTAATGTAGTGTTTAAACTAGGGATACACTTACCAGAAAATTCTCAGAAAAGTTTAACTGAGTTACCTAACTATGTGAAGGCAGACCTTAGTTTAAAGTGCCTTTGAGCCCTACAGAGGAACGAAGTGATCTTATTGCTGGAAAGCTACAAAAGCATTTTGGGTTTCAGTGAGCATATTCACACAGAACTGTACAGCACTTTACATAACATGCTTTACATTCACACCTTTCAGCTATTTTGGTTTAACTTTCCCAAGTTCCCCAGGTTGACATGCCCCAAATTCATGCAGGTTTGTGTAAGGTGTAAGTTGTTGCTGGTTTTACAATGTGCTTTGACAAACCTTCAAGAAAGCAAATCTTATTTAACAAAATCTTTAAAGTTCCTGTTTTAAAATCAGGTTCAAGCCACGAATCCAAAGCACAGATATTTTGATTTTCTTACTATATCCTGATCATAAGTGGCTTTATCCTTTGTCATAATTGTCATAATTAGGAGCAAGATTGGATAAATTTTCAAGGGAAAAACTACTGTATGTTTTACTTATTGCCTGGACAATGCACTGTTCATTCCAATGGATTCCTTTTGACATTAAAATGGATTTGCAGTGAAGGGCAAACACCACCTCCATATACATCCTGACTGCATTACAATCTAATCCATCACATTATACATTTATAGGTGTCTACCACTGCTGGATTGCTAAAACACTCAGCCATAAAAAAAATGTCCACATGAAAAGCTGGTTTAAATTTCATGCATTTTTACTTACAAAGTGTCTGGTTAGATGAGCATGAGCTTCTGTGAAAGAAATCCGTTTGGAACATGAATATGTAAGAAGCTATGAAAATGACATGAACAGCAGTTTCTCTATTACCTTCTCTGTATTCTTTGCTGCTAGGTGAGTTTTAGACTCAAGTAATTTACAAATATCATTAAAATTCCTTTCAAAGTTTCTGGTGTTGTGTATTAGTAAATAAAAACAATACTTTATTTCTTGATGGAAAAACATATGCATAGCTGATTTCCCAGCTGAGGACAATGATGGCTCAGCGGACAATAAAGCATCAGCTGTAAACTTACTGTACATATGAAAATTATTCATCCTGGGGCATATTTTCAAAAGCAGTGTGAATGGATGCATACCCACAGCCTCGATTATTTGTTAATGGGATTTCTATGAGTGCCTCCCATTCATGCTTTAGAAAATTGCCCCCTAATTGTCTATCATAAAAATCTGCTTTATTTCCTTATTTATTTGTTTATTGCCTAATGTGAAAAGCAACAGCTTATATGTTGAAATACTTCCCAGTGAGAGAAAATAATCCTGAACTAGGTTTCTTAATGTTTGCAGCTGATTTTGTAATAATATTTTCCATGTGCTGCAATTAGAATTATCAATAACAAATTTGTTACTGTCTGAAGAAAAGAGAACTTTTACCAGGTCAGTGAAACTATTATGCATAAAAAGACACGATTTTTAAAAATTAAGAATATTTATATAGGGATGGGATTTTTTAAAAATATGCTATGAAAAAATATGCTGTTATAGGATAAATGTGCTGCAATGTGATATAGAAGTATAAAAATAACATATTCTTTGTTTTAAATGTTATATTGTGAAAGATCATACACATATACATGTCTTAAAATACTGACCTTCCCCAACAAGCCAATAGAAGAGTACATTAAATTCAATATTATTATTTATTCTGGAGAAATGGGCATACTATAAAGTTTCACCAAGTATATCTTATTGAAGTCAAATGTTCATGCTGATGTTTGACAATTATAGACAATATTATGACAAACTTTTTTTTTTTAATCTTCAGGGTTCTATAGAGGCATAAATTGTTAATGGAATAGAAAAAAAATGCAGACTTAATACTACATCAACATGGACAATATTCTTAATGCTGAGGTCATTCACAGAAAAAGCCAAACTTTAGTTGCTGAAATGCCTAAGAAAGTTTCCACTTGGGGAGAAGTTACTTTTCTTTTTTCTGCTTGTCTCCCTTTCTTTTTTCTTCTTCAAAAACGTGAGGGATTTAGATCACACAGCCAGTTGAGGTCTGTAGCAATATAGAGGTGTGCACAGTAAGTTTTTGTGCTGACACACTGCCCCTATGCTTTTTTAGCTTATTAGCCTCCCAGCTTCAGTCCATTACCATCACAACTGATATGGTAAGAAAGCCCAAGCATCATAAAAATGTAGATGGATTAGCTCTTTTCCCACTCCTGGTTTTGTGGGAGAGAATTGTAGAAGAGTCTAGCCACAGTTCCCATCAATCTTCTCTTGCCCTTCCCCCAGTGTGGCCAAACCCCACTCTCCAAGGAGTGAGAAGCACACAGAGCCATCATCTCTTGTGCTCATCCTTTATGCACAACCACTGTGGTAGAGGGTGTTGAAAATTACAGTGTATACGTTTCGAACAATTGAATTTTTAATTACAAACTAGTGACGAAAGCATAATAAGGAAGAAAGACAAAAAGTCAGGACACTGATAATTCATTTGCATTATAGCTAGGAGTTTACAGTTTCTGAATGTTATATATACAGGCTTCTGGTTTCCAGATCTCTTGAATGTGTCTAAGATCTCAGAGACTCATTATATACCTGAAATTTTAATTATTAGATTTTGTGACTATTTTTTATATTATTCAGGACATTCAAAATCACATTTTGACATCATCCAGAAGATACCCACTTCGACTGGGCGGAGCAGGTTTTCTGCAGAGCAAGGCAATACAGACATGAGACATCTCTTAGACTCCTTTATCAGCTTTTGGGGGAGATTTTTACAGCTATTTGAGGAAAAATGGTGTCTGAACGTTTGGAGAAAACCATGGTAAGATATGGGTTGGGAAAACTTAGTCAAAAACACATACTTAAAAGATGCAGAAATATGAGATGCTTGGTTTTGTGGGTTTTTTTTTTTAGTCTGGCAAAAATTAGCATGAAAGCTTCATATTTTTCAGAATGGTATTATTTTCCCCAGAGAGATCTAATGATGCTGAAATACTAAGCTCAGCTTACTTGTCTCTGTGGTATTTAAAACCAGAATCTTAAAGTAGAAGATACATCTGTCATCTTCTAGACCCATTGCTACCGGAACAAAATAAGTAGCAAAATTTCCATTTAATGCACTAGAGTATGTCTGTGCCCACACTTTGTATTTATCAGCACAAATTTTGTGTGTCTGGAAAAGCATGTGTGGCTTTTCCAGATGGGAAAGGGGAAGGGTTAAGGGGATGTTCGTTTTTCCATTTGTCTCTGTCTTTGACCTTCCCATCCTTTCTCTCCTAGTTTTTCTAGCACTTTCAAGTCCCCTACTTGCTTGGTAGATTAAAAACTACTCTCAGTTTTCTCCACACACATGTAATGTGACATAAGAAGTCATGAAACTCACTATCCGCTTTCCAATGGAGAGTCAGTTGGTGCTGATGTTCCGATGAAGTACATTTTCACAAGCACACATTTTGGTAATTTCACAAAAGAACACACAAAAGGGTCTGGAAATTCTGGATGTTATCATACTGGGTTCCAACAATAGTCTGTGTTACTTTAATTTTGTGTAGCTGTTGTGGTGAAAATTGCCAGTACAAGTAAGTGAAGCTACTGTTGGCAACCAAGAGAGTGCACAGTTTCCTCTGAGATTTCCCATGTGCAGATTCTTTGTGATAGGCATATATGCCTGTATGGTCATGAGCTGAAGGCTAAAGACAGGCTTAGTATCTTTTATTTTCTTACTTCTGTAAATCCAGAGCTAGAAATTGTCTCAATTTCTCTTGAGAGTCAATGCTGTTCCCAGTAGCTGAAAACCCAAAACTTGGCATCATGAAAATTCCATTCTAATCATTGCTAGATGATCACTTTTCTTCAAGAATTGCCACTGGGCACAGTGAAACACCAGCAATGTAGTAATGTAATGGTCTTTGAAAATAACAAGGAGAAAACCTGTGAAATATGCTTGTTCTGAGACACAGGAAATGTAACTGGGAAAAACTAACATGGGAACAAAACAATCAAAAATTACTTTTGTGTCTGTTTTGAACAAAAATTATTTAACATACAGTGACTGAAGTAACAAAATATGTTACAATGCATATTTTGCCAAATTGCTACAAACTGTTGAAAAAACTTCTGTAACCAAAAAGCCAGTATCCTCCAGTGTATGTTTGGTTTACTTCATGTCATGTAACCCAGCATAAACTGATGGTAGAAGGTTTTTTAAACCATTTTTGAGAAGATAGCAGCAGTAAGAAAGAGGAGAAAGTAGTATAGCTTTAAGCATTTGACATTACTGAGGACATAGCAGGGAAAGAATTTCCAGAGATGGTATATGTGTAGCTTCAAACGTACATCTTGGAGCATATTAAAAGGTATAATCTTGTACAGATCAGAAGGAATTCTGTTCAGCTCAGCCAGACAAAATACAACAGACTGAACAGGAAAGCACTGAGATTTTTTAGATGCATAATGTTCTTACAAATGGCCCATGCTGTGCTAATAAAACTATTGTGACTGGGAGCTTTTGCACTGGGAACTGACAGATGAAGCAGAGTTAAGTACTTTTTCAGACAAGCTACTACAGTAAATCATTAAAGCACACAAACAATCATCCTTCATCAGCCTGCGATTTGTTTTATGGCAATTGCAAATCGAAAACAATGTAAACAAACAAATCGACAACTAATGAACATTCCCCCACTGCTCACTGTAAATAGATCTACAACTTTAGAAGAACACTTTATCCAACACATTGTCAACTCATTGTAAACACATCTACAACTCATAAACAACTCATTACCCAGTATGTTGTCACCTCATTGCAATTAAAGTTGAATGCTAACTGTACTGCATTTCCCTGAACTGAATCAATTCAGAAGCCTGGAAAAAATGTCTAGATGTATTAGTCCAATAAGTTTCAGGACTTTTATGAATATCTTCTCAATGTAATTGGAGTTTCTTTTGCAGTTTTTAATGTAAAAATTGAACAAAATTGCATCACTTATTTTTCTAGTTCACATGTAGGTTTATTTAGTTAGACTTCCCATTTATATATAACTGTTTGTATGGAAATTTTTAAAATAAGAGAAGAATTCCCCCAAACGTAAAATTCACAAGTCTTCTTGGAGCTGTTTTGCAGGAACAATATTTGACAGCCTTATTTATTTATTTATATACTTACTTCTTACACCACTTGAAATTTACATTTTTAAAGCATGCTAGGTATTAATTTGGATGTGATGGCTTATGAATGAACTTCAACTCCAGTTAAAAATAGATTTGCTATTGAAAAAAATACATTTACCTTGAAAAATAATAAAAGTAACCTTTATGAATGGTAGGTATAAATCTGAATATTAGTCCTGTGATGACTTCTGAGTTTAAGAGCAAACTTCATGTGCATTATACACTGCTGTTTGGGACACAGCTTTTGAAAACTGGAACTGTCTGCCATGGACTGTCTGCACACAATCTGCTGCTTCTTTCCATACAACCTGTAAATCCTCTGGGGCAAGGACTGTCTTTTTCTTCATGTTTACTTAGTGCTTAGGACAGAATACTCTAATGGTGAAGAGGGCTACAGTTCTACATATAGGAGTGAGTACATGTATTAGACTAATGCATTCAGTGATGGATCACTGCCTGATTATAACCTTATTTTAAGAACAAACTTTCAGTTTCTTATACACAAGGTTTCTACCAAATATCTTGATTCATTTTAGAATCACTGTTTTTGGTTACATGATGGAGTGTAGTGTTAAGATTGGAGAGCCTGGCTTATAATGCTATTGCACACAGGATCACAAGCTTAATCTCCTCCGTAGTTTCACATATAAGATTTTTAAAAATGTCACTTTGTAGAATGGATGTTATCGTTATCTTCTATGTTAGACTGCTCAAGATCTCTCTTTCAAATGTATTACTCTCATGTGTCACCTTGGCACCTAAATAGCTTGCAATACATAAGTTGTTTGATGAGAGTAGAATGCCAGAAAAAAATTAAACTGTGATAAGTAGAAAAGACACTCCACATACAGAATGTGGTATTTCTCACTGTCCTTTTCTCATCACCTTTTCAAGTAATATAAGAAGTTTCAGTCATTTTTTGAGCTATGCACAACCCATCAATTTCTTGACAAAGGAAAACCATGAATAGTTGCAATAGTTACTAATACCATCTGCTTATAGCAAGCCAGGAATTTGCATCACAGTTTTTAATGTTGAGGTTTTATACTTGAAATGTCAGTCATCGCTGAAAATATACTTAAATAATGGTCTCTCAATGGTCCTCACTGTTGGGGAATGAGGTTAATTAGAGTAGTAAAATGGTAGAAGGACTTCAAATGTTCAAATTTCAATTACCTCCATCCACCCAGGGTTTAGCAGGCAAATGTTATGCTGATATGATAGATCTGTGGTGAGAGAAAAGGATCAGTAGTTAATAAGCATATTTGTAGAGTTGTAACTGATTGGAAAGTACAGTCTTTCTGCAATTAAGAAAATTAAAGGGACTCACTTGTGGCTAAATGACATAGGAATTAATGTAGATCAGCCAAAGTAAAATTCAAGGAAGTTGATAATTTGGGATGGAAAAAGGATGATTTTTTATCTATATTTATTATAAATAAGACCTCGCTTTTGAGCAAAGTGAGTCCACTCTGGAATTACCAGGGTAGCACTGAGAGCTGAAAAGGCCTTTCTGACCATTTTTTGACTTTTTTTTCCCCCTCATATGTGAACTATGCAAATGTAAACGTGTAACTTTTTCTTCCTAGTTTAGGCCTAACGTAGGCCTTATGAACTCAGAAAGTTATTAATTAAATATAAATAGTCAAGCTGATATGACATGCAACTCTGAAAAAGAAAAAAAAAGGCAAAATATTCAATAAATATTTACATTTTGAATATGGAAAGATGCTTTGTGTCATACTGGCATCTCATTAAGCTAAGTGTTTTCTAGACCAATGGTTATGAGACAGAAGCCTGTGTCTTTTAGGACATCTTATGACTGTAGTTTTCTCACAAAATAGAGAGAAATGGAAACATGCTTTTTCAGTGAAAACTGTATGCAGTGCACGATTTTTTAGATCCAATATACAATAAAACATTGAAACAGTTTATCTAAGGATGTGTTCTGGTCTCCAAGACATAATCCTAAGAGTAGAGTTATATTTCTATTTAAAAGTTGTAATTTAAGTCAATCAGCAGTTATCGTCTGGATAAGGAAATTCCATGGTTGTTTTCGAAGGAGATAAGGCTAGATTTTCACAGTGTTTCATTCTGACCCTGATGAATAGTAGGTCATATTACTCTTAGAAAACACTAAGAAACTTGGAATTGAATATATATAACAGTTTACAAAATAAAATTTTAAAAAAAGTTGGTTTACTCAGGTTATATTGAATCCAGAAACAGTCCTTTGCAATCAAGAGTTTTCTTCTAAAAGATATAATTTACTCACTATAGCTTTTCATTTATTCATATGTTTACTTATGTGTCACTGGATGTAGGTATTCTGTGCCACTGAAAATTATCTCCACTAAAATATAACCTATCCTCTGGGTTATACATTCTAAAATAGCCTGACAAAGGAGAGATAAAAACCCAGAATTCTAATGCACTTTTCTAAATGTAAAAAGTGAAGGAATCCAGGGATGTGGATTTTGTATTCTTCTCAGAAAGGAGTTAAGTTTTCGCTTAACTGCTTTTTCATGACTCTGCTGTTTTCTTTTCTCAGTAGGGCTGAGCAACAAACTGGAAGGAAATTAATCAATTATTTAAAATTGCAGAAGATTTCAAACGCATTTGTGTTTTTACTTTGTCAGTTCTGTAAGATGTGATTTTTAATCTTTTTTTTTTTTTTTAAGAATGCTTATTGACAGTTTGGCAAAATTAAGAGAAACATTATTCAACCATCAAAATATTTATATGTCTCCCCCAAACACACATCAATGGAACGTTACTCTTTCACTTTGGAAAGTTTTTGATCCAGTCCCTAATGCTTACCAAACTTTTTCTATGACTCTGAAGGCCTCCTTCTTCTTCCTTAAAATTATTTTAAAGTTTTTGAATCAACTGCACTGTTATCCATTAGAAACAGAGTTCCTGGTTTTAGCACAGCCTTTTTCTCAAACATTTTAACAAAATAAGTCCTTGGATTAAAATGTGCCTCCTTCACAAGTTTTGTTGTATATATTAAGTGTAATTGTATTTCCTTTTCTAACAACCTGGGAGGTGTAGACCAAATCCAGAAACCATTAGGACGAATGATCTCTATTTTCTTTAACATGTCTCCAAGTTGTCTTTGTTGTGTTGGACAAAATATTCACATCTGGTTTCTATGTAGATTTGATACCATCACAGACACCAATTTCTTCTGCATGTGGTGTCTAAATTCTATTTTGAAGTCACAGAATTCCAAGATATTATCAGTATTTATCTCATAGATACCTCCTTTCTTTCCACTCACTTATGTGAACCAGAAATATATATTTTTTTAATTAATTAATGGATTTAACATTTTAAAGTCACTGATAAGTTGAATAGAAAAAATAGTGACAATTTCATAAAGAACTAGGTGTACCCAGGATTGTGTTAAAAGATACAGAGCTGTTGAAGGTAAAATAAATATCCAGTAATAACAGTGAATACTGAGGTGTGTTCTCTGATCTACGTGATGCTGTGCAGCTTTTACGTCAAGGTTGAATACCTTCCCAAAGGATTTCAAAAGAAATGTTAGATTTGATGCACAAATTATTGTGTGTCCTATGAGAGATAATGTTTTAGACGAGAAATTGCATCGGAAGATCAGAATGTGCGTTCTGATTAAGATCTTTAAGAATAAGGAATTTTCACTTTGCCATACATCAGGAACAACACTGAATGTTGTTGACCAAGAAGGCAGTACAAGGCAGATGAGAATTCTATTCAGCCAACTGCACTCAGCTTCTTTGGGGTCTTGAGGAGATACTGCAGATGGCTTCTTTATTGAAAAGTTTAAGGAAAAGATAGGTGACAGCAGTCACTGTGTAACATCAGAATTCAGATTTGCTACTTACAAAAAAATCAGTACTGAAAATCGGCTTTATTCCAGCTCCAATAGACTTAAGTCCCTGTGTGTTGTCCATGTATTCACATTCTTAATTGTCTTTATTTTTATCTGAAGTAAACACTAAGGAAGGAAAACAAGATCTTCTGAAGAGTAGAGCATGTTTTCTTTTCTTTCTAGTCTCTATCAGCTTTTCTTACAATAGCTGGTATTGTAAGAGAAGATACAGTATATAGAAAAATACACTACTATTGGTTCACATTTATAGTTCATTGTCCATTTTGATCCAACTTGTATGCTACCAGATCAGGCCCTGCCATTGAAAAGTTCCTGGTGTAGAAGTGCCTAGGGAGGCCAAATAAAAACAACCCAGCTGTGTTGGACACAATTTAATCATTCCCAACAGTGAAAACAAATAGATGACAATTCTGTATAAACTGCTTAGCCATCCCAAACGAAAGGAGGAGTTGGGGATGATATTCCACTACTTTATCACCTCACCTTCCCCTGAAATATTCTTCTATCTTGCTAAAATGTCAATGTTTTCCCTCCATGATTTTTGGAGCTCAAATTACCTGCGCCCCACTTCTTGCCCTTCAATAACTTGTACAGTGCGTGTGGGGAGCAGTTACCTCAGCTCAATGTTCATGAGCCTGAAAATCTTCAACTGTGGATTGCTTTTGTTTACACGGGAGATTACAGGCAGAAAGGTGAAGTCTGCTGCCCTTGCTGGAGAGTTAAGTTTTTCTACAATATCTACATTGTCTATCCTTTTTGCTCTCCAAAGATTGAGAAAAAAGAGTTAGTACGACTTTTGAATATTAAAAGGTAATTCTGGAAAAGAAAAAATCTTGTTTCAATATACAGCAAACTTATGACCTCATTAGGAATAAAGCCTTGTTTCCTTCTGGTGGCAGTGCCTTACTATGGGAGACAGAGAAAGAAAAAAAAAAAAAAAATTTTTTTAAATTACTTTCGCATTTCCCTCGAACGGGTCTGGAAAAAAAATCAGAGAATCCAATCCCCTCAAAACACTGAGATCCAAATCTACCTTCAAACTTTCATTATGGTTTCCATTAGAAAATACATTCCTAACTGTCACCAGTGTTTGATCATATCAGAATATGAATTTCAACTTAGTACCATCTTTTTTGTCTGCACTGTTTACATGTTCTAGTTATTTTTCCTTTTCAGCATTGTCTGTCATGTCAACATTTTGTATGTATCAAAAGGATAATGCAAATCCCATAAAATTCCAATTAATTCTAGGATCAGCAACACAACACAAAAAAAAAAAAGGAGATTCCATCACTTTTCCCTTCAGACAAAGGTGGTCTTGGAGTGGGTGAGACAAGGATAGTGGTCATGAGCACATTATTTGCAGCTAGTTAACACATGAGCAAGTGGGTAGATAAGGATTAGATTAGGATAAGCATGTAGATAAGGATTTCATTCAGTGGGATGAACAAGCTCTTTGAAGGTAGGCAGCATCAGTGCTGTGGTATGTGGTCCCATAGCCAATGAAATAGTTATGGCTGCAAGACTTCCTCAGTTAAACCAGGGATGTTAAATTAGGGATGCATCCATGCTGATAGCAACAGTGGAGTGTTCAGGAATACGCCAGTGACTAGAGAAGGAACCCAAGATGGAGGTAATAAAGAATGAATAGATAATTTTGGCTTTCTTGCAGCCAGAAAATTTCATTGGTTATAAGTAAAACTAAGTCTGCAGATATAGATTAAATTTTGCAAGAATCTTAATTCCAGGATTCCAGATACTGTGGAGCTGCAGGCTCTGAATGTGAACTGTTAGTTGTCCTCCTGTACTTAAAAAGAAAAAAAAAAATTAAAAAAATTACCTGTCTCTTCTCTTAGTTTATTTGGTGATGTTCTACATTTCCCTGCTATGAACTTGGTTTTGCTGTCTCTCTGTTATTATAATCTCATATTTATCCTTGAAGATATGTGACTTCTATTTCATAAATTTTTATTACAAATACTGATAGCATTTGCCAGAAGGCAGTGAGGTTTCTTTCAGCTAGGCTTTGTTTTACCTTTACCATTTTGCCTGCAGTGTCCTCTTGAGCATACATTTGGCATTGTTCTGTACTTTAACCTCTTCTAAATTCTTATCTTCATTCATCGCAAGGATATTTATAATCTAGACATTTCCCATAGGAGATTATTTGTATTTTTATATTTTAGAAGCAATGCCATAGAATAAGAATTTATATTATCTCTCTTTAAAGCTGAAATAAAAAAATACAGTGTATGAAAGTGCATTGGCTTGAACAATAGATATATAGCTCAACTCTGGTTTTTTGGTGTTTTTTGTTTGGTTTGGGGCTTGTTTGTTTGTTTGTTTTTTATCCCCCCAAAAGCTACTTGAGCCATATATCTATTCCAGGCTGGTCAAATATTTGGGCTTTCAAATATTCTGAGTGAAATTCTAACCCATTGAAACCAATGGCTTAATTCCCAGAATCAGAATTTCACATTTTCTTTATTTTATTTAACGGTAAGAGTTTTTAAGCACTCTATGTCATAAAATTGACTTTGTGGCATCAATATTAAATTCCTTATTAAGATATATGCTTTATTTCCTTGCCACAGTATAATTTAGTCCTGGTTTATACAGTTGGTGTAGTTTAGGTACTATCAGCTGGCTTTTTTTCAGGTTTGTAGCAAGCAGGAGAGATATACAGGTCAACAGATTAGAAGAAAAGATTCAGGGGACAAAATTATCCAAATGCTAAAACTTCTCTCAAGGTAGGTGGAAGAGAGTGGGTAGGCGCAGGGAGCGTGGTTATTTAACACTAATAATTCACTTATTTGTGAATAGTTCTACAACAGCAAGACCGCACTGGAAAGGTATCTCCAATATGTTTTAATTTGGTTTGGGGTCAGATAACAAAAGGTGCATACAGTGCTTGTGTTCTCTGATTTCCATGTTACCTGCTGAGTGAATTGCATATGTATGATAGTGTTCCTGTTCTTCCTGTCATTAAAAAAAAAAAAAAAGAAAAAAACAAACCAAAACAAACCCAAACAAACAAACAAAAGCCCCACCCAAACAAAAAACCTCACTGAAATCAAACCCCAAAACATTGTGCTTTGCAGTTTCAGTTCAGGCAACTGAAATGAGGCAGAAAATTACAGCACTGTGTGTAATAACTATACCTCTTATATAGAATCACAGAATAGAATCATAGAATCTTGGAAATAGGCTTAGAATTATTTTGGTTGGAAAAGACCTTTATGACCCTCGAGCCCAACCATTAACCTAGCACTGCCAAGTCTACCCTAAACCATGTCCCTAAGCACTACATCAACTCATCTCTCAAATACCTCCAGATATGGTGACTCCACCACTTCCCTGAGCAACCTGTTTCAATGCCTGACCACCTTTTTGGTGAACATGTTTTTCTTAATATCCAATCTAAACCTCCCCTGGCACAATTTGACACCATTTCCTCTTCTCCTGTCGCTTGTAACTTGAGAGAAGAGACTGACAACCACCCTTCTGCAACCTCCTTTCAGGTAGTCAGAGAGCAAGAAGGTTTCCCCTCAGCCTCCTTTTCTCCAAACTAAACAAATCCCAGTTCCTGCAGCTGCTCCTCATAAGACTTGTTCTCCAGACCTTTCACTCACTCCGTTGCTCTTCTCTGGACATGCTCCGTCACCTCAATGTCTTTCTTGTAGCGAGGGACCCGAAACTGAACACAGTATTTGAGGTATGGCCTCACCAGTGCTGAGTACAGGGACATGATCACTTTTCTAGTTCTGTTGGCCTCAATATTGCTGATACAGGCTAAGATGCTGTAGGTCCTCCTGACCACCTGGGCATACTGCTGGTTCATGTTCAGTTTGCACTGTAAGGGACTTTTAAAGATTATCTAGTCCAAGCCCCTCTGCAATGAGCAGGGACATCTTCAACTAGATCAGATTGCTCAGAGCCCCATCCAACCTGATCTTGAATGTTTCTAGGGATGGGGCATCTACCTCCTCCTTGGGCAACATCTTCCAGTGTTTCACCACCCTCATCGTAAAGAATTTTTTCCTTATACCTAGTCTAAATCTACCCTCTTTAGGTTTAAAACCATTATTCCTTGTCCTGTCACTACAGGCCCTGCTAAAAGTTTTGTCCTCATCCTTCCTATAAGCCCCCTTAAAGTTCTGAAAGGCTGCAGTAAGGTCTCCCTGGAGCCTTCTCTCCTGCAGGCTGAACAAATCCAACACTGTCAGCCTTTCTTCACAGGAGAGGTGCTCCAGCCCTCTGATCATTTTTGTGGCCCTCCTCTGGACTCTCTGGACCAACAGATCCATGTCTTTCCTGTACTAAGGGCTCCAGAGCTGTACACAGGTGGGTGAGGAGAATCACCTCCTTTATTCTGCTGGCCACACTTCTTTTGATGCAGGCCAGGATATGGTTGTCTTTCTGGGCTGCAAGTGCTGGCTCATGTCCAGCTTTTTATCCCCCAGTACCCCCAAGTCCTTCTCAGCAGGGATGCTGTCAATCCCTTCATCCCAATATTGATAGTGGGGCTTGCCCAAGCCAAGGGGCAGGACCTTGCACTTGTCCTTGTTGAAACTCGTGACGTTCACACAAGCCCACTTCTTGAGCTTGTCCAGGTCCCTCTGCTGCTGTATTGAATATAAAACATTTTAATTTCCTTTGTATAGGAAATTCAATAGGACCTTAAAAAGGGGTCAACCAAGTACTGTGACTCCCTCTATAAAATGTGAGTGGTGCTAATATTCCTTTTTCAACTCTCATGTGACTGCAAAGGACCAAACAGATAAAATATAGCTTTCATAAAACTGGAGGTTTCGTGGAGAATTAGCATGAGAGTTGTGCAGATGACTTGCAAACAGAAGGCTGACCAAGAGCTCAGATTTATGCTATGAAATTTAAATGGCTTTCTCCTGAGGTTTTCTTGAAAATATCACTGCATGTGGCCATGTTGGTTTACTGTCATATTTTCTTGAGATTGTTTTCCAAGTGAAGGGGGAAGAAGGAGGAGAAAGAAGCCTATTTCTTTAAGAGATATGTAACTATCAGAGCATTAAGAAAGTATATAAAAATGCATATTATAAATAGCACAAATGGGAATTTTAAACATTCAGGCACATCCAAATTTGGACTAAGGAATATTTAATAAAATACAGGAAATGTCATCAGACCAGGGTTTAAAATTTTATTTCCTTTTCAATGGAATCTTTATAGTGTCACATACTTTATCTCTGTAGATTTCAGCTGTTACACACCAACACTAGAAAATTCTAGGGACCAAAATTTCAATTTATATGTAAGTTTACAGAGATTTTTCTTGACTACCTACCTGAGATTAAAACTGAGTTCACATAGGTATTTTAGTAGTGAAACTGTGTTATTCCTGGTATATCTAGTACAAATTTAGTAACTCAGAAACAAGAGATCACAGCCGAAATTAAGAGGAAGCTTATAAGCAATAGAAGCCTATAAGCAATTCAAGCAGAATTTAATTACACAAAGGGTAGCTGAATTATGGAACACATTGCTGAAGGCAGCAATGGATGCAAGAATTATAAATCAGTTCAAGAAGGAGCTCAGAGAAAGAAAATCAAAAAGTAAAACAAATCAGCCCTTTTAAAAACATCCCAGGGTTAAATGGGGCAGGCCACAGTGGACTTGAGAGTCAAGGCCTTTTCCTTTAAATGTTCTTGTGTTTCCTAAGGAAGAAACAAAATAGTCCCTTCATTGATTTCCATAATGGCTGTAGTTCAGTACCAGAAATACATGAGTGTGTCTTTTGTGCTTTACCTGTGCTTAAAGAATTTTGTTGCATTTCCTTTATTTCAAACTTCATTTACACTTGCACTGTTTTACATGACTCTGGCAGTATAAAGCAGCCATGAAGTAAGTGTAAATATGATTTATGCTCCCTTTACACTAGCAAAGTGATGTATAGTGTCCTTCGGGAATGTGAGAATCATGCCCAGTGTGTGTGAAACAGACACATAAACTCTGTTTAATTTTATTTAACAAGCACATTTCTGTTTAATGGGTTTTTTTCTGTATCATTTTAAGACTCATATTAATTTCTTCTCCTTAAAGTAGAATGACAGAATTGAATTCAGCATTCTCAGTGTATTAATATTTCATTAAACCTATCTATATATAAAAAATTACGGTTTATACCTACACATCTAAACAAGTCATTATTAATCGATCTCTGTTGATTTTTCTCATCTGTAATATTTGCAGTTTTAGGAATGTTAAATGTAGAAAGAGGGAAGTGAAGTAATGATTACTCAGCATGATTACAGTGGCATCATTTTGATATCAAAACCAGCATTTCAGGGATGATTACTGCATAATCGATCAAGTACCCCACAAAATCCTTCATATAATTGCAGTGGTGATCTCAGGGTTGATTAAACGGAAAGAAAGCAATAAAACTGTGTGTTATGTGTGAGAAAATTAACAAAATAGTGTCTTTTGGAATATTTTTTTGCCTAAATTGGACATACAATTGCAATAATTTCATGGAAAATAATGGTCAAAAATCAGGTGCATATATTTTCCAGCAAGTATAGTCACACTTTTCTGAATTCTGGCTCTGGGATACATTGTGGCTGAAGCCAACATTAATTGATGCTCTGGGCCTTTAGTAATACATATTGTGCAGTTGTTTGGATGTCAGTGTGGAAAGAAGCCTTTGCGAGTGGTTGCAGCAATATTGCTTTAAATGCATTACATTCTGATGCCTGAAATCTTATGTAAAAAATGGAATCAGGTGCTTGAAAAATTAAAATTTAAGGGTTTTTTCCACAGTGACTTAAAATTACTTCCATAAAATTTAAGATGCTGGCACTACAATGACTGGAATATCCATTATGTGCTTAGTAACCTTGTACTGCACATTTGAGATGTTATTATCATCAGTAGTGATCCCTGTAGTTTCTGTGGTGCTCAGAAACTGGGTTGCTCAGTCGTTTAGAAAAGCCAGGTCTTTAATTCTATCAATATACAGAATATGTCCCTATACATGTCTGCAATGTAACTGAAAACACAGAATGTCTTTAGGACCAGTTCTTTAGAAATGGGGGGCATTGTCTTAGAAAGTATCAAACTGTAGAAGTCAAACTAAGTAGGCCTGGTTTATTTAATTTGATTATTTATTAGTATTTGATATTTAGTTTTGATTTAATTGTACAGAAAAAAATTAAGGCTTTTTTTTTGCATATGGCAGTTTTTGACTTCAAAATGGAAACTGTTTGATTGAAACAAACAAAATCATAATTTGTATTAAAGTTAGAATGGAAGACCAGATTTAAGTGGATGTGCATGGCAGCCATACTTTTTTTACACCTATAAATGTGGTGGTTTTTTCACAGCAGAAAGAGATAACGGATTAAGGAAAAACCCAGAAGAATAAATAAAAGTGAAGAAACTGCTGATGCAGCCATACATGAGGGATAGTATTACTTTTAGATTTATGCATGGGAGACAAAGAAATCTATATGAGCTCCTGTCTCTGTCTTTCCTCCCAGCACTTATGTTAAAGAAAAGAAAAAGAAAAGAAAATTAAATGTAATTGCTTTAACATTATTTTACAGAAACACTTTTTCATTTTCTCCTATTGATTTACACCTTCTCACTTTCCTGACCCTTGTCAAAACTACGTGCATGCCTCCTAAGCACAGGAACAGAAATCAGCATTGTCTTGTTTTGACTGCCATTGCTTTGCGATCTTAAATGGTCCCTCAACCCTTTTGTCAATATTTATTGATGGGATCCACAGGCGCTCTGAGTGATCCCACTCTTGAGGGGCATAAACCAATGGCAAGCTGGGAAGGGAGGGAAAGGGGGGCCTGCTGCAGGCAAGAACTGGTTAGGAAATACCAGAAAGCTCAGGAGCCATTGACAAAATGTCAAACATTTCAAATCCTTGATTGTTTCTGTGGCTAATGCCATGCTAAACAGAACCATTAAACTACCCCTAAAGCGGAAACAGATACATATACATACCTGCAGAACACATGCATGTACGCCCACCTACATGCACACATACACACACACAAACAGTCTGCAGGGATATTAAGCAACACCAATGAAACCATGTACAGGGAAAGTTCTTGGATAAATTAACAGAGCAATTACATTACATGACATGCCACAAGATGGATGAGGAAAACTTGCTGGTATTATGTTCTGTTTTCAAATTGCAATTTATTTGAGGGTTTTAATGGATGCCTTATTAAAACATCTCAGCATTGGTCAGGTTTCAGCATATGTCAGAGTAACCCATGATTGATGACACCCTCTGCTGCTTCCCTTGCACATTTGCAGGGAATTTAAGCAAAGGGAATGAACAGAGCCTCAGATTCGTATTGATCGTGTAAAGGTGCACTGCCTGAGAGCACAGTCTAATAACATTCTCTTAGCTGAACTGCCTCACATGAAGGCATTTATTACAAGAACTAAAATGTTATATTGCTCAGGATAAAAGAACATTGTACAAACAAAAGAGTAAGCAATGAACAAGAGAGAGAAGGAGAGAAAAAGAGAAAGAAAAAAATAAAAATTTATAACTTTAAGCAATGAAGTGCTATTATCTCCTAAGAGCATATTTCAGGCAGCCAAAAGAATGATGAATTTAACTGTTTTCAATGTGTAGGTATAAGAGAATTTTCTGAGGAAAAACTGGAGACAGCAATTTTTTTTTTTTTTTTTTTAATATCCATCCCATTTAGATGAGATCTTGTAATTATATTGGTAGCAATGAGGGTGGAGGTCAGAGCTAAACACAATTAGGATTTTGAACATCAAAATGGATAGCTTGACATTAATCATTTGACCATCCAATGTCTTTCTTCATCACTTTAAGTACTATATACCGTAGTTAATCGATCTGACCATCACCCATTTGATAAGCGAAAAGCACTTGTACCTAACCGATGTAAATCTTAAACAATCCCCCACACTTTTAGAGGGCAGCTTCTTGATAGATTTGGATTAGATTCTCATAATATAAGAAACATTTCTTGTTGTGCTGGGAGATTTGTAAGCTACATGATTGAAAAAGAAGAAATTTCCATGATCTCAAACTACAACTGCACTGTTGGCTTTTACCTCCCAAAACACCCTTTTAAAGAAATCCACATAAGTACTTCATCACATCAGCAATGTTTGGTTAACTGATACTTTTTTTTTTCTCATTGTAAATGGAGTCAAGCTGAAGGTAAAGTGGGATAATCAACTACAGATGAGGTAGAGTAGAAATACCCTTGCCCCTAGGTACCTCAAAAACCCAATACTGATTACAAATAAAAATTCAGTTTGGGCATTAGAGTCCAATTCTTTCAGATGCTGAGTACTTGTCAGTAATGCTACTGTAGCTGTACCCTGTTCACTGTGTTTTTTTCTTGGACTGCAGGAAGCACTCAGTATCATCCATGATCAGATATCCAAAACACTCCCCAAATATCTATGCTTGGGGCTTGGCTAAGCAGTGTCTCAGCTCTCTCATCACTGCCTCTGGCTGTTAGCAACCCTGGTACCATTCCAGTTTCAATTCCAGGTCTAAAAGATTATTTGTTTGACCTGCCTTGCTCGTCATTATCTGAGCTGCTAATTTTATTATTCTGTTAGCACCCTGGGCTGCATGGCATAAAGCGGCACTATAAAAGTGTAGTTTGATTATATTGGAATCATTCAGCATCACAGGCTCAGCAAACAAAATGCAGCACTCCCACCCACACTCCTATGACAGCAAAGGAGGGGCAATAAAGAAGAGGGGGCAGGGAGTATAAAAGCTGTAAGGATAACTAAGAATAAAAAAACTAGGGCAGCTTTACAAATTCTCTCAGGTTATTGCTAGGCAAATTTCCTATGAGCCTTTTTGAGTTATCTCGTAGTCAAAACATGTTTTTACAGAAATAATAATAATGATAATTCTATAATAATGATAATTCTATAAAAATCAGAAATCTGCAAAAGTTTTGCTGACTAAAAACAAAGTAAGAAATCTCTAAGTCTCTAGTTCTTAGAATTAACTTGCAAAAAGATGACTAGGACAATTTAGAAACCTTTGTCAGATCATCAAGTGTTGGCCTGAACTTAGAGAACTCGCTGTGTTTTTACTGTTTTCTATTCAATATTCCCACTTCCTTCTTTCATAGCTTCACCATCTTTTTCCCATCCATTTTTTAAACACCGCCACTTGGATGTGCATCTTAAACAATCAAATCACAACTGACTTTTTAAAGTTTATTTTAAATATAGAGAGGGTTCTTTAACATTTCCCAGATTTAGTTCATCCTTTGAAGTACTGGCTTCAGAATAATTACTGGATTCTTCTGATTTTGTTTCTAAGCTTTTTGTCTTTCCTTTGCCCCCATCTTTTACTTTTTAGGTAGCTGACAAAATTGACTTGAGCTTCTAAAAGGGAAAAAGCCAGATTTTAATTTTTTACATTTGTAGCCCACGCTATTGTGGATACTGCAGACCTGATGTTTGTTTCATTGTTGAAGTACTAAAATGGCTGCCTCAGGATGCAGGCATTTTATAGCATAAGAAAAAAGGTTTCTGAAACAGAAGAGTTCATATACTTCAACCAGAAAATGTACCCTTGTGATTAGTCTCCTGTGACCATTTCAAATCAGTGCACCTACCACCTGAGCAATCTATGCATAGGTAACCTAGATAAATCTTAAACCTGGTAGTAATCCTCAAAACAATTCTATATTGAGAACCATGTTTTTAAATATTTCCTAGCTAATGTAATTCAAGTTCAACTGTATTTATGTAGATGAAATGTAGTAGAGATTGAATGTTAATAAACATTGACTTTCTCATTAATAAGTATTGAAAATCTCATACTAAATGTACCTTAGAAGATGCAGCTGTAATAATTTCAATTCTTGCAAGTCACATTGCTCTCATCTTCTTGATTAAAAGCAGTAACCATGTCTATTATAGCTAAGATAAATAAACAGATATTTTCTGGCAGTTTAGTGCCCAAATGCAACCTCCTAACCCGCACCATCAAAAGGTCAAAAGCTGCAAAACCTAGTCCATTAACCTCTGTAAATGGTTGTGATATTAAAAACTGACTCTCAATATCCAAGGGTCATGATCTAGTGCAATAACCATCAGCAATAAAGAATTATGACTATAGTACATTATCCATCTATAAAATGGCCATTTATGACACCAGCACATTGGCTATCTGTAACAGGAACAGACCACCCCTTTCTAAGAATCATTGCACACTTTCAGTTATGGGGTTATAA
This sequence comes from Eurypyga helias, assembly GCF_000690775.1. Taxonomy (NCBI): domain Eukaryota; kingdom Metazoa; phylum Chordata; class Aves; order Eurypygiformes; family Eurypygidae; genus Eurypyga; species Eurypyga helias. The sequence goes on along the minus strand of NW_010257118.1, from coordinate 38,453 downwards.
TACAAGCTGTGAAAACTTACTAAGTTTTAAAATGGAGCACAGAACTACTTTCTGTATATTTAGCAAAACAGAAGAAAAACCCACCGGTTAATGGGTGAAAAATAAGTATAAAAGGTCATTCTTAGCCTGCATTCTGTACTCCAATATAGAAATTTCAGATTTAATTAGATGTCACCTCTTATCAGGGACCCATGGGTAGGTAGAAGCTTATCAAGATGCAGAGGGGCTCTTTCACGAAAAGGGTTGGCTACTTTGTGCTTGTAGCAACCTTTTCTGACTGCTAAAAAGAGCTGTAGCTCTCCAAGCAAAGCAAGGTGTTTGAGAAAGTTACTCAAACCAAACCAAACCAAACCAAACGAAAACAAAATCATTCCTGATGATCAGTGAAAAGGAGTGGTTTTGAAAAGAAATAGCATGAAGCATACAGCAACCACAATTTTAGTGGTATAGACAGTTTTAAATCACAAAAAGTCTTTTTTTGCTGAAAGAAGGTGAGGGCGTGACAATTTTTAAAAATTTAGATAAATGTTGAACAATTTGTGATATTTTTAGAACATTAAAAACAACTGTCAGAAATGGTAAAAAATATCTGCTACATGATTTGTAGATATGTGCAAATATAGATGAAGACTTTTTTTCGTTTGTATGATATCTGTTCAAATTGCTGGGATGTCTTATCTTTAGAAACTTAGGCCAGCAAGTTATTTAATCAATCACTAAAACTTTAATGATACATTAGCTTGCAATACCTGCAAAATGCAACCCACTCTCCTTTTTAGAGAGCAGCTGGTATAACTAATTAAAATGGAAAAATTCCATCCATCTTCATTTGCAGAGAAGTCACCCAGACAGAGACAGAATTTCAGCACCCTATTGTAGTTCCACAGGATGTCTGAAAGGGCCAGAGAGGGAGTAGAAAATACCCATTATTTTAATTTTTACTACAGATATAGAGAAGCCTTTGATTTGTAATTAGATGTGAGAGGTTATCAAAGCTAAAAAAAAGTAACATGCCAATTTTGTTTACTCTTTCTTTTTCCTTTATAATTAATGAATAATTTATCCAACCATAGAGTCACCAGCCCCTCTCAGGAGTGGAATTAACTACACCTACATTGTTTTGCCATTTTGTTCCAGTCACTGAAAAATAAGGAAAATCCAGGGCATGAAAATATGGTGCGGATTTTAAATGCGTCTGTATTAATTTAAGTTTTTCTAGAGAAAGTCTCTCTTTTCTTTTTCCTGTAGTCTGTAGTAATAGTAAAATGTCTGCTACAATAATACTTAAGTGTTCTTTTCTGCTTCTGTTCCACCAGTGAATTTTCAATTGTTTTGTCCATCTGTGAAACAGAAGAAAGATGTAGAACTAAGCAGGTCTATTTACCTACTGACATATGACTAGATTCAGGGTGGCACTGGTACTGGGACCCAGAGGTAGAGCATTTACTCATAAAGTGGTTAAGATGAAAATTATCTGCAGCACAGTCTTCTGGAGAACCTAACTGGCCAGTGTTGCCTGCAAAGAGCAGAAGTGGTAGGAAAAGGTGACTGAGCAGTACCCTGGAAATACTGAGACATTGTGATACCACACAGATCAAAAGTCGACTACATTTCAGCTTATAACCTTCCTCTTGTGAAAACTCTGTGTAAATAGGATTGCACAAACAAAAGCTACATTTGCCTCTTCAGATCACTCCCCACTACAGACCCTGAAGGTAGAGGTCACTGGAATATGTATCCTCTTATGGCAGTGGACCCCAGAAGTTAATTTTCTCTTCTCCAGTTCCTTGTGCTGAAAGGGAAAGAATAGAGCATATAGATGTCGAGTTCAAAGAGTGGCCAGAAATACATGATTTTATTAAGAGAATTCAATAGCAGGCATTTTACCTGCTGAGCACCTAATTTTCAATGGGTGTAACAGCTGGCAAGCTCTGGAGTATGCTTCAGCGCACCTTTTTGCTTCTCCCTGCAGCTTCCTGCCAGACTGGCTCAGACTATGGTCAGTGTGCCAGATCTCCTTCAACAAGGGATGTTAACGTGCCATATGTCAGAATCTGTCTTCTACTACCATGGTTAAAAATGTTAAAGCATAACTTTTTTTTCAGATGTTGTCATCTTTCCCAGAGATGGGCTTATTTTCACTCATAGTATCGCATCATATTTTGCCCTAATTCAAGTATACTACTGAGCAAGGCAGACATATGTAAATAAAGTGTAATGATGCACATGCACAGGGTGTACAAATGAACTTCTTTTGGGTGTCATCTACATTTCATATGCCTTTGAGACCCTAGTACAATTTAGATGTGTTTTTGTGTGAAATATATTTTTATTTTCCCTGCTTCATGCCATTTTGTCACTCCTTGATTTTCCTAGCACTACTGAAACATGGGGGAAAATATCTTTTATTCTAAGATATCAGGGCCTAAAATAACGTAAACAGTATCTAAAATTTTTAAACTGTAAGAAACACAGATTTTCCTTGAATACTTTTCTGTCACATAATTATAAATTTCCAAAGTGTTGACCAACTGAATGACTATGCATTCTGAGGTCTGTTCATTGTTTTTTAACAGTTTTATAGGCAAGAAGTAACATATAATCCTTTATATGATCTGCCTAAAGTAGCAAGCGTTCGGTTGTTATATCATTTGCTGAAGTCTCTTACTGATGATAAGTTCTATGGCTTCATAAGAGAGATCACCCTAATTCTGATGAAACAGTTTAAGCAATGAGTGGTAATGAGTTAGTTAAGTTATGACTCTAGTCCTGGCCTAAACAGATCATGACATTGTCAATGGATATTTAGCTTTGTGGTTTCAAAACAGAGAAGTTTTGGTGATTTTAGCTATTAAAGTGCATTCCAGTAAACAAATTCAGTCACAGATATTGTTCACATGGGAATTTTTACAAGCATAAATTAGTTCACAGTTTTGGTTTTCTGAAAATATTTGTAGGAAAAGCTTTCCTAGCTTATTAAATTCCTCAAAATTGCCACATCATGACCTTCTGGCATACCTGACTTGTCATGTGAATTATTTAATGAAAAAGTAGATATTTTCTTTGTCCAGTTCATTTGCATCGTTATACACTGTACAGACATTCCTCTCAGCAGTAAGGTACTAAGGAGTTATCTTAACCTTTTCCTCTGTTTCTTTACTGAGCTGAAAAGAGATTATTTTTATGATAATATTGTAAATTAAGAATAGGAATCTTTTAAACATTGCCAAAGAAATGGAAACAGATGAGAAAACACCACCAAAAAACACACATGCACTACTGCACTTAGTAGTTAGCTGAAATATGATTTGGCAGGTGGGCCAACAACAACTGGCAAATTATTTATCGTGTATATATTACTGCATAACGGACCTTCAGCTAGTTATAATAATTATAGTAACCAGGTATATTCCATGCCACACTGTGTCAAGAAAGCTCTTCAGATCATCTCCCAAAATGGCAACGTTAGCCAGTTCTTTCAGGAGGCAGTTTCCTGAGACTTATGTAGGCAGTCATGGTGCAAGCAACAGAGCTGATCCCACTGAGGGCTTAAACAAAGGTCTGTGAGCTGCATAAATTTTGATTCTTTAAACAAAATACCAAATTAAAAATTATGTCTATGAAGCTATTTTCCCAGTTGCTGAAAATGTTTCATTTCAGTTGCACCCTTCAAATCAGATTTAGAAAATAATTTACAATTATTTCCACTGTAGAGAGCTAAGTGCATTAAAAGAGCCCAAACATTCAAGTATGAAATGCAACTGAACAGGAAAAACAATATGATTCTTTAGTTATAAAAAAATGCATACACCTCAGCAAAGTAATTATTACAATTATAAACCCATTATATTTTGTTAATGTTGATAATTAATAATTTAGGCTCTAATTTGGCAAGGTCAAAGCTCCACTGACATTCCTTGTCTGCTATATTTTGGTTGTTATGTTTGCTCTTCACAAAGTCAAGTGTAAAATACTCAGTTGAGATATCGGAATTATACAGTAGCCAAGTTCTGCTGTGCTCAAACCTTATGCACTTTCTGTATTTTAATACAGAAATAGTCATGATAAGCAAAAATGGTACCAAAGACATAATTCCATAAAATATCTTACCATAATACGTAAATTAAAAATTATGAAGTTTTTTGTTGTTGTTATTACTGAACTCTGACTTTCATTTGTGAGCAGGCATTTTCAGGCATTTGTTTACTTTATATACCATGTGGCTGGCAGAAAGCATTTTTATTCTGTTTAGAGCTGTACTAAACAGGGAGAAAAAACTGCTTCTGGACCTTATGGGAATTTGATATCTGACTAAGCAGGAATACATATTAAATCACATCCTTGCTCATAAGTACTTGTGCAAAGTAATTATTTCAGGAATCTTCTTCCTTCACAAAAAGTCTAGATGTGAAACAAACCTTAGACAAAATGCTAGGGTCTTGCTCAGGGGAAAATTGCTGTAATAATGCACAAAAAATTCACTCAGGAAACCTGGTATATCCCTACCAGACACTCTTCTTATCTCCCATCTTGCACGCTCTAAGTTGAACATTGCATTTTCTATTTTATTTTATTTGGATGTACCAAGAGTATCTTGAGCTTTTATGTGTCTCTTTATTTTATTGATCCTCTCTGCACTCTTAAAAATAATGGGCTTTTAGAATCTCAGCACTATTAAAATTTATCTTTTTCACTTTCTTGCTCATTCCTTTTTAAAATACGCACATTTAGCAGATAACATTTTACATGATCAGTCATGGTCAGCCAATTACTAACACCAAAAAAACCCCAGTCCTGTCTATTAGTTTACTTTGTCAGAGAAAGGGCACGTACACAGTTACATATTCCTTGTTGTCTCCCTGCTACCAGATTACCCTACTATTTTTCTGAAATCTTTGTTCGTGTAATGCTGTGTGATAGCCATGTGTGTCCTCCTCATGCTGGTGAATTAAAACTCCTCTTTCAGTGAATAAGATTAATTGCCCATTTAACCAAAGCTGGATTCATTCTCTTATTGGGGCAGGCGAGAGTGTAGAGGGGGATGCTGGAGGGCTGAAGGTGGGAAAAGCAAGGGGTAGAGTCTCAGCTAGGCTGCAGTATTCAGTTACACGTGAAATGATTTGTAATTCTGAGTAATCACTTAGGACAAGCCCTTGCACCATTTTATCTATACATGACTCTAGGCCAAAGTCAATACTCATAGTAAAATAATGAGATGAAGCTAACTGAGCCCTTTTATTAATGCTCCAAGGAGCAAATCTGATGCTTGAGCTTCTCCCATGGAAAGTATCCACTTCTTCCTAAAAATGAACAAGTGGGTCATGATGCCCAGTAGTAACCAAGGTTCTTGCCTCTGTAAAAACAGGGAAAACTTTCCTTTCTTATTTGTGCACCATATCATGCTTTGCCCAGCTGCAGGTGGAAGCATATGAATTTTGCATTACCTGTAGGCTCATTAGAGAAATCTATCTCTCTCCTAATAGTTTTTCCTGACTTGGAGAGAGGAAAAAAAGCCCCACACAAAAGTCCAATAAACCAGAAGTTAAAAAGCAGTACACTGTTTGAGATAGGTGCTTTTATTCTTATTACTGTCAGCACTATGAAGCAGTTCAACTATACAAGGAACTCCTTAGTAATGTATGGAATGGAGCCCTCGCTTGTTTTTTTGAAGTGTAGTTATGTTACCCCAGGAAGCTTTTCATACTGTGGCAAGTGGAAATTTCATTTACTACGCCATAAAGAAATATTCTTTGTCCCTTTCTCATTCTTCTGTGATTGTTCATGATGTGAAATCCTACTCATCCAGTGATCTTTTGCCCTGGAAGATCCAGGTGCTTATCCATATTTTTGTAACTTGTGATTCTGCCATTCTGCTCAACTTTATGTGTAGTCTTGGGCATTTTGCTTCCTGATATATCACCAGTTACACAGCAACAGGCTTTGGAATATCCCAGACTCAACATATATAAGCATATGTGAAATGCTGTGTGATTTTTCCATAAACATAACAGGGACACAAAATTTCCAACAATTATATTACATAAAATCAAGGGTTTTGAATAGAATACTGGATTTTAGTCCCTTTAAGCACCCATTTTTTCAAGTGACCTTAAGAGAATTTGAACTACATTCCTCTGGATTTTAATCAAGCACACCTGAAAATCTCACCTGCTTTTAAGAACAAGAATTGTTCTTAAAACTAACACAAGCTGAAATGTTTAAATCTACATACACAAGTTACCTTTCAGACCCAAACACAAAACAGCACAACACTTTAATCTTTACAAACTCAGATGAATCTAAAAACTATTAAAAATGTTTTAAGTATCAACATTGAAGTCAAAGGCCTGATTTCTCACAGTATGTGGACAATTTTAGAGAGTACAAAGTTCTGTACATTTTTAATGAAACTGATAAAATCTGTGGTGATTTCCTTCCACTGCACCCTGAAGAATCTTGCAAATTGGAAGAGTGAGAAAACTTTTGTTTAAAAATGAGGGTTTTCAATATTAAAATATTTCTCAAATGTGCGCCCTCTTCCATTACAAAAAGGTCAAAATGTATTATTTTGTGAAAGAAAACAGTTTCTTATTAATTTTATCATTGTAACATTTCATTCATATGTAATTTTATTTTAATTTAAAACATTTTGTTCAATCAATTATAAATCTTAATGCGATTGCTATTTTTGAAAAATGTGTAATATAGCAGATTTAAGGCACAGGCTTTATATACAGATCACAACCACATTGGTTAAAATGCATGTGAAAATGTTGCTCAATTATCACCTTTCTTTTTGGATGATCCTGCTTGCAATGCATGAAGACACACACCTCGTGGCACAAATAGGGATGATATTTCTATTCATCACCTGCACTGATTTTTAGTGTAGATTCCTCCTGTAGGTCTGAATCATGATCTGTGCTGAGGAGGTAATTTTGTAAGTGATTTAAAGTTTACACAGAGGGATTAGAGAGGATCCAATAAATCCAAGTGGATCAACCAACGCCATAATTTGAATTTGAGAAATTGAGGTAAAGTGGTCTGATGGATACAACCTTCTCTTTAACTTAGCTGTAGTCTACTTGAGTTCTAATCAAATGGTTGCTTAATTATTCAGAAGTAAAAATTGCCTTTTTTTTTTAGGTCATTTTTATGGCATTTAATGTTGAGGTTATTTGCTGCCCATATATTTATTTTTATAATTATTTGATCGGAATTATTGTTCCTCTATGTACAGCTTTTTCTGATGCTGCACATTATAGATTTTCATAGATTTATTTCATAGTGTGATGGTTTGGAACTAAAGGAAGGATGGAATATTCTTACAATCATGATACACTCCATAAATACGCTGCATTTTTAGGAAACAAATAAGCACTGTTTAAAATTTACCCATTTTTTTCTTTTCTTGTTAGAAGAGTAGAAAAATAACATGAACGCAGAGCAGAATGATGTTTTGTGTAAGTTGGAAAAACCAGGCTTACAGGAAAGGAGAAAACATGGATCACATAACTATCACGTAGCTTAAAACAAAGCAAAAAACCCCACAAAAATGAACTATGAAGTCTTGCATAGCTTGCACAGGAAGCCACAATGTTTTGATTATCTGAGTTTCCCCTGAAATAGAAATAGTGCTTGATAGTGCTTCATAAGGACAAATAAGTATGTAGGTCCTTACATCCAGGTAAAACACTAAAAATGAGATTAGAAGTTTGCACTTTACTTTAGAGATGGCAAGTCTGTAAGTGTATGTTCCACCTTGATAACCAGAATTTTACCTATGAAACATCTTTCTATCTATATAACTTGGGAAATCTTCTTTCCCAAGCCTGAAAAATATGATTCCCTGGATATCTCCTACTGAGGAAGAAATGAGTAATTTGGTTCTCAGTAACTAAGTGCCACTGGGTAGGGGTTGGTAAAAATAAAAAACTGTGTATGGCAAACTTAAATGATTAAACAATTGAATAAAAACCAAAAGGTAACTTTGGGAAGCTATTTATATGCACCTGACTTTAGAAAGCCTATTTCCAAATTCCTTACAGGCCTACTAACCACAAAGGGGACCCCTGTACAATCCTTCAACAAATGGGTTAAAACCCACAGAAAGGCATAATCTAGAGCCTAAAAATGCATTTCTCAATTTCATCTTCTTCCTGGTAAGAAACTTAGAAACAACACTGTCTTGGTGTGAAAACATCTATGTGGGGCAAATGCATCTAGGTCATGCAGAAAACATTATGTTGCCATAGCTATCATTAGTGTAATACACTTCACAGCAAGTCCTACTGTGAGCTAAATTCAGGCCCAGTGGGTGCTGCACTATTGACTTCAATGAAGCTGCACCTGCTTATGCCCTATCTGAATCGGTCCTTGCGTGTACAATAAGAATAGTATTTCAATCACTGCCATTCACTGAACACTATTTCAACAGCCTCTCAGTGTGAGTTCCTGCAATAAAATATCTGTTGTGCGGTAGCCAGCTATTCCTTCCCACCCTGCTTGCCCTCCCTTCCATCATTCCTCAGAGCAGCCCTCCATCACATTACAAACCGCTTCTGGCAGCACTGACCCAGTCACTGGGGCAGATGAAAGTCACATCCAATAGGAGGGATGATTATCTTGTGCTTTAGAAAGGTATTTTGGCTGCTGACACAAAGTCTGGCCACTTCTGAAGAGTGGCAGGTGGCACACATTGCCATTTTTCCAGTGTACAGACTAGTACCTGTTTATCAAAAATTGGCAAGAATTTTAAAATCTTCATTGTGAGGAAAAAACCTGTTGCACATCCTTTTTCTCTGTGTATTTTTTTCATTTCTGGGCTACATCAGATTAAATCTCTTTCTGGCTGTGAATAATAAAATTACATTTAAAGATGCTACCACCTGAGAACTAGACTGAGTGTGACTAATGAATGTTTCTCCATCTGAGGTGATCCCACCACTTACCCATTCTTCTAATAGTATTTGATACGTGTAGCTACATTCCCGACTATTTTCTTCTTCCTGATTGCTCTTTCTACCTTGTTTGTCTTAGTGTCTCTTCAGTCCTGTTTCATTTTGCTCTGGACCTGACCTCTGGTTCTGCACAGATTTTCTCACCTTGCCCTGCAAAAGATTATGGTGTTTTGTTTCCTATATTTTTAGTGGTATGAAGAAAAACTAATCTTTGTAGAAATAAGATTTTATTTCATTCTGAGAAGGCTTCCCTAATCTAAGGGCAGAATGTCAATATGCTTAAGGGAAAAAATGCAGAATCCCCTTTTTACGCACATATGTGGAAAGCTCCACTGCTTCCTGATGGACATAAGATATTTGCAAAGGAGAATGGCAGCATGAATGTGCGACCATGCCTATAGAAGTGCTCATATATTGTCTGCCACCATGACACAACATGGTAAATACTCCATTCCTCTTTTCTGGGAGGTAAGGAAGACTTAATCTCCCTACAAGTCAATCAACCATGCAGTCTCCTTTGCAGAACAGAAGAGTTACGGTAAAATCTGCCAAATGCGTTGAATCCAGTCCAGTCTAGAAGAGGTGGGAAAAAGAATGGGAGAGAGCAGCTGAGTTCCAGCCTGGATGCAACCTTCTGGATGAGACTTTATTCAGACAGGTAGTAAAAGGATAATTTTTGTCTGAGACGGAGTCTGAACTTTGCTCTTCTACTTCCCATGCAAATTACATAGATTGTCATGGAGAAGATAGTAATCTTGTTTCCTTTCATGATACATGGATCTTAAAAGGTAAACATAAATTAGTTTCCTGAACTCACATGATTTCTCTGTAGGAACTTGACTGCTCTGAATGCTCTGCCCAAGCATCAGAAGCATTACTTAAAAGCTTAGAAAGTGACAAAAAAATTAAGCCTAGTTACACACACTGTTACCATGCTGTCGTGTTTTAATTCCAGCCATCAACTAAGTACCACAGGTGCTCACCTGCCCCTTCCTCGAGTGGAGGAATCGGAGGAAAAGACAAGGAAAATTGGGGCTTAAGAACAATTAAAATAATGTACCAATAATAATAAAGCCATCACACATTCCTAAATCACTGGCTGTTGTACAAAAGTACAAAACATCATACTGAATATTGTTTCCTATATGAGCAATAAGAGCAATAGCACAACAGAAGCATCAAAAACTTATACTGAGCACAAAAAGATGATAACTTGCCAGCATTTTGATCCTATAGAAGTTCCCAATAAAAGTTGTCTACTAGATATTAGAGGTCAAACTTTGGCAATGTTTGGATATGGCTTTTATTTTTCAGTATTAGGACTTTTCTCACTTTAAGAAATGACTAATGATAGTCTGGAAACTATTAACTTAAAAAAGAACTGTTTAAAGTACTTGATCTTCCTTTGATGAAGTGAGAACACTAGGCCTCTTTCCCAGAGGTATAGTTGTGATTCTCTTTCTCTAAAGGAGGAGAGAAGAGGGAGTGAAGAGGGGATGAATCTCTGTTACTTTGTTTAAGAGAAACTATTTCTGGTAATCAATTTATTAAGCTATTAGCAAATGTTACATTTCATGTTTCCATTTTACATGTATGTTGTCAATACTATATATTCTTTATCAAAAATGTCAGACATTTTCCTTTAAAAAAAGCCCACATCACAAATAAGTGCAACATTCCATAGTGTTTTTTAAAACATGAAAGAAAAATGTTACTTTCAAAAGCCAACAGTCAGTAAGTGTGCTTGAAAAGATATGTATTTCTCACCTGTAGAACATGAAAGTAAACTGAAAAGAACATGAAAGTTAACCATGTTTTCCACCAGCATAAATTAAGAACACCTCAGAGAACTAAATGTCAGTGAGACAAAGGTTCTGTTAATTTTGCTCTAGGTGCCATTGTTATATTAGTATCTAAAAGTTCCAGAAGCAACATGGATCCCAAAGATGATGCATGAGAATACTGTTCCAGTCTGGTGTGGTACCAGATCTGAGCAGATAATCATGCATCTCTAAGGTGCAGGTTGGGCTTGGACACACAGTTGCTTTGCAGCCGCAGTAACCAGAACTCATGGTAGGACTTCGCTTTATATCACAAACCAGCTTTACCCATGTTGTGAGAATAAGCACCACAGCTGAGAAGGTAAAGAGGTCAGGCAGAGCAGAGGTCTAGTGTACATACAGGCTGCTATTACAAGGTTATTCTGGAAAGCAAACAAACAAACAAACAAAACCCAAAACTGTACCTTCAGTGAGTTCATACTGGAGAAGAGTTTTGCCTCGTGTAGCTGTGATGTTTTTGATCCAGCACTTGGTGTCCTATATATGACGTTATATATATATATATATGTATGCTTTAGCATATACATGATCAAAATATAGTCTAACCCTAAAACGTTTATATTCCATATAGAAAAGACAAGGGAAAAATAGAATCAAGACACACACAGGGAAGTGACTTGCTTAGTCTACACAACAGATTAATGACAGAGTAAGTAATAGAACAAAAGCCTCCTATTTTCTGCATTAGTGACTTATTAGTGGCTTTATGACATACTATGGACCAGTTCAGGAAGAATTTTACTCCTATTTACTCAATTTCTTTTGAATTTCAGTATGTGGAGATACAGAGCATCAGATCCAGAGCTCTGAATTGTTTCAGCTCCTAGCAGCTATATAATACACCTAGAGTACAAGAAATCTCTGTTCTTACCATTTCCTTTTAGTCGTTCCCTGGACAGAACAGAGAAGAAATGCAAAATAATTGGGCCAACTCCACATCACCTCTAGATTCTCTCATGCTGTTAAAATCTCTCAGGCTGTTAAAATTTAGTCCTAAATTTACAGTACAATTTTTGGCTGCTTTAAAATGCAAGGATGTTTATTTTGCAGGACTGTTATATTCTCCTGCCACTCCTAGAAGTTTTGAAGACGAGTGATTGACAATGATGCTAAAAATTACTGTTGTGCAATAATTCTCTCTTTATGATATGTCATGGATCAGTTCATGAAGAATGCATCCTTTTCTGGCAATGTTTTGGATATCAGATTTGAAAGTTAAAGCTCAGTCTGTATATGAGAGGTGCATCTGAGGCACCCTTGTCCTGAATTTCATTACCAGTTCTGTAACAATATCCTATGACAAAAATAATTTTTGTAACTTGGAGATAAAATATCTGTGAATCATGGTTTCCACAGACAATTGCAAAGTTTTAAACTTATGGAATCAAGACTTTGCCTGCAGAGTTCTGTTGGGTTAATACATTAATGTTGTTACCTATTGACATGCAAATTTTGAATATATTTTATATATACAGACATATATTTACATACATACACACATATTACACACATTATATATATTACTTTGGATTAATTGCCTGCTGGATATATTTGAAGATACAGAAAAAAATCTGATGATTTTTTTTTTGTATACATACCAGACATACTATTTTAATTTTAATCATGTGGATTCTGAAGTGAAATGTGCTTCTAGGTTTACCCTAGGCTCTCCCTGGTGACAAATAATATAAGCTCCCAAATGTGTTTTGACCCTCACAGGCTAAAGGCCAAACCTTCAAAGAAGGGCTTCTAAAAATCTTCCAAAGGAGGCAGTTTACCACAGTGCCACAACTCATAGTTCAGGTCTGTGTGAACACCTTTGATAGCAGATGATAGCTAAACAAAAACAGAATATGAAAAGGATCCCTGTAAAAGATCCTTTTAGGCTACTCTTTTAAGAAAAATAAAGGAAATGCTCTGAAATAACTTCCCTCACACAATCAGATCAAGTTAATCAGAATCAGTTTACAAATTCTACCTTTGATTCAGCTGCTCCCCTTCCCCCAAAAAAGCAGTCCCAGGGCACAGAAATCAGTGGTGCATCTACTTGTAGAGATGTTCTAAGCATAGACAAACAACCTGTGTTTTTCAGACACCCCTATGGAGTAACAGTACAAAGGGGCAGAACTGATGGCAGAAGATACAAAAGCACCATCTGTTCCTTGGGTTCTGCCTCTGAATTAACTGCAAGGTAGTGTAATTTTCTAGTACTGTAGGGTGAATGGAGCAAACTACTGTTATTCAGTAATTTTATTCTAATAGTGCCTGGGCGTGAAAAGCCTAAATATGATGAGGTGCTAACAATTCATCTTAAGGGAACCCTGAAATCTTTACAGTCTAAAGAGAAGTATGTGCCTGGAATGGACATTGTAAATCATCTAGTCCAACCACTTTCTACCAAAAAGGTTGGGTACCAGAGACCTATTCAGAAATACATGAAGCTAGAAAAGGGAGTTCCCATTGTACAAGTGAAGAATGAGGCACAAAAAGGTGACTTCCCTAATCCTGAACTTCTGAGAGTGCATTTAATATCTGAGACACAAACCAATATTTCCTGCTTTTACTATCATTTGCCAATAACTAACAAAAAAAAGTCAACATGTTTTTACTGTGCTGGGCCAGCACTTCCATAAATTTATAAAGGAAAAGATATTCAGTAATAAATAATCATTCTTTCCACACTGTTGGGAAACAGTAGAAAGAAATGCATTACCACTTAGGCAAAAATTTCTCATTCTCATAGTCATGCAAAATTTGATCAGTAACATCTGGAACTTCTTTTGGTTCTGTCTGATAAGTATCTAATGGTCTCACGGCCTAGGTCATCCTCTAGTGCTTGTAAAATTGAGTCTGGCAGACAGAGATCTTGCAGGAACAGTTTTTTACATAGAATTAGATAATTCTTATTGTCAGTTAGTATTGCTTTTCTCATAGTACTTGAATATATTCAGTGCCAGAAAAGATATATAATGAAAACAATTAGAGAATTTTAAATGTGTTAAGCCTCAAAAAATGATTCAGTAAAATGTACGTTTTAGGTTTAATCTTGTTTGACTTAATTTCCAATTATTTAGGAAAAAAGTTTCAAAAATAATTTTCCTATGCTGTTAGTAGCCAAAGCAAATTTAAGACAACCCTCTGTACCTTCCATGGGGAAACCAACATGATCTCAAACACATTAAGTTCTTTTAGATCAAATTTAGTTGGGCAATGAGGCATGTTCATTTTCACTTTATTCTAATGCTGGCTGCAGCAATCCTTTTGCAGAATATTTGTTGACAGTGAAAGGATGACAGCCTGGAGAGGAAACAGTAGAGGTTTGTAGCTGCCTTTAATATTGCACAGTTGTCTGTAGAATTGTCTTCTACCTTCATTGCAAAACCAAATTAGTAATGAGGCACCCCAGTTCCACCATCTGAGTTCACAGTTTAAGGATATAAACTTTTTAGGCAGACCTGAATTTCAGCCCATTAGAAAGTCCAACTTTTTGTAAGAGTAAGTTTTAGCTATTACCTGCTGCATCTGCCACAAACAATCAGAAGAAATAATTACTTCACCGTTCTAAAATGGCAAAATCCCCTATTTTGCAGTAGGAATGAGCTCATCTTGCTATGGAGGCTCAGCCACAAGACCTTCTGGTTGGGAACAGAGTGCTGCCACCTGAGACCATTGCAAAAGCCAGCTCCTAAAGACAAGACTTCTGTTTGCCACATAGACAGACCCTGAATATGCTATGTGCTAGCAGGTCATTAAGGGATTATTTGGGAAAGAGGGGATTTGCATGCAGCCAAATGAAGTGAGTATCCTGTTCATTACCTGCATCTATTAAAATGCACTTTTGTGCCTCCAGGTCAATTTTCTCAAAGGAGCAAGTGTTTAACAACCACTGTTTTATTTTTAAAATACAAGCAGGAAATGTAAACAGAATCCAAGGCTTACTGTTAAGCTGCAGCCTTTAGTTTATTGGCTGAGGAATCAATCCTGAAGGATACTGAACCTTCTGGCGCCAATCCAGACCGGCACTTCAGCACATGTCAACTTTAACACAAGGGGCCTAGTCCTATGATTAGAGTTAAGCATGTGTTTATGTGTTTTCCTGGCCTTCAGCCAGGGTGCTCAGCACTGTGCAGGATCATGTCTTCAGAAAGATGTGGCAGTATCTGAACTTCAAAGTGAAGTGTGACCTATTGCTCTTAAATCACTTTCCACACATGCTAGATGGTAATACAGACTAGCCAGGTCAGGCCATATCCTCCTCACACGTCTTTTGTCTCATGTGTTCAAGAGAAAGAAAAAATATTAAAAATATGTTGGTGTTTTCTGCCCACATTCCATGTATTAACTCCCATCAGATATCATTCAGAATAAAAATGTGGTGATCAGGCTAAACCCCACTGGTTTCTCTACAGTCTTTGCATGACATCTCCAGGTGTGAGCACAGACCCAGCTCACCATGAGGTGTCAGTGCTCCTACACTGAACATTACTTTGAATGTTAAGAGTTCAGACTTTTAGAGCGTTTCGGATTTTCGGCTAGATCAGTAGAATAGCACTACTGTAAGGTTTATTACTGAATGTAATAGTCACTCTCAGTTTTAGCAGTAAGGTTAAGCCCTAACATCTGAAAACAAAATGACAGGATTTAAGGTCAATTCTGACAATTTTGCAGTGGTTTGGTGCACGAATATATTCCATTCTGCAACAAACTTTAATTTTAGGATAGTGCTTTTCAAGACCAAATTATCTGAGTCAACTTTCGTTTCAATATATTCAAGATACAGTGGTAATATACTGGTGAGTAGTGGTACCTAGCTGACATGAATGTAGGCTTTGATTTAATCTCTCAAACCTGGTTCAAGTTTTAGCTTTACCCAGAGCTCACTATATTAAGAAATGTGGTTGTCATGGTTTTTCTCCAAGGTTTTTCCTCAATGACTTTTCCTCTGAAGGTATTCCTAAACCCAAGACTAATACTACATTCATCAGCTAAATTAAGCTGGGAAAATAAAAATGGTAAGAACAGCATTTCCAGACATAGGCATCCATTTCTTAATATACATTGCCACCTGGGGAAACCTGAAGACACGGTATTTACAGCAAAATCTAACATGCTAACTCTAATTCATAGTAGTTTCTGAAGTTTGCTAAGCATGTTATTTCCAAGACATCATTGATGTATATTATTAGTGATTTTTTTAATAGTGTGACATTCAAATTTTCACAGAAGTGATACATTTTTTAAAACAGTGAAAGCAGTGAGCATACTGGACAGCAGGTAAATTAACTAATCTAATTAGCAGAAAAGCATGTATTTACTTAATTTATTTTCAGGTATAACTGTAGTTACACAAATAGACAAATTAATCTGTGTTAGTCATATGGAAACATTTAAGGACTTTGAAAACCGAAAACTTTATTTTAGGAAAATATTCCAATACTGTAGAAAGAGTTTGAGTAATTTGTAGTTTAAATTGCTGTGAGATTCTAATGTCAGAAAAGGCTTCTGAAAATTAAAGAGCTGCTGACACCTCATGGCAAACTTTAAAAACCATTCTCAGCAAACACAGCACTACTTCTGTTCTATTTGTCTTGTTTTCTTTACAGTGAAGGGCATTTGTTTGAAAACACTATCTTTGTTTACTAAGCCTGCATTTTGCAATAGCAGCTGGGTCAAAATAAATTTGATGGCAGTGCCAAAGAAACATTTTCCATTCAGGTAAGAAAAAATAGTAGGAGCAAATGAACTCTTAAGAAGGAACTGTTTTTCTTCCATGGTTTTCCAGGATGCAAAAGAGTGGAAAAGAGATACAGAGACAAAACTGCTTTCCTGTATGAATAAAAAGATTAGCTATTCCATCAACTGGTCTACATTAGTCATTAATAGATAGGTGCTGCTAGTACAATACATGCTTATATTCCTTTTAGTATTAGAATCCTCTCATTTGGGAGTTATTATCTCAGCTGTTTCAAATCACACAAAGCTGACATTCCATGTAAAAACTTGTCAGCAAGTTACACTTTTTAATGGCTCAAAGCTGCTGAAAAGTTTTAAAGCTGTGGAACACTATACAAAAAAGTATTTTTGCAATGCTTCTGATGTTTTCTCTCCTTCCCCACCACACCTTTTTTTTGTACTGTGAAATATCTTGTGTTCCCTTGGATGATGTTTCCTGACAGAGACACCTTTCAATCTGCCAAGGGCTAAATGTGTTCTGGAATGTAACACAAAAATCCAAAACAGAAAAAAAATTAGGTCCCAAAGCAGGAATTCTGGAAAAGACATTCTTCCAGTGAAAAGAGCAGCTGAGAATTAAAATTAGCCATTTTTCAAAACAGAGCCCTCAACAGTAAGTCGGGAGGCACCAAATGACTGTGGAATTATTTGTGAAATTAATGACTTTTTTTCAATTACACATGCCTTGAGAAGACAGCAGGTAAACATGTGGTTGCTTGGGAATTTTTACAGATGTGAAGTCATTATGGTCTAGATCTGCAATCACTGTAAGAAATACATTACATATACCACCTACCCAATATCTGTTTTACTCTTACTGTGGGTACAGATGCAGGTCTAAGCTGTGTAAGGTAACCATAGGGCATTTGTTCCCTCCCATAAAATTCTGTTAACATCTAAACATGCAGTGCTTTTTCTAAAAATTCCTTGCTATTTGGCAAACTCATTCTGAATGAATCCAACCTAAAAAATGCAGACAAAATATATGGAACATGTGTGTTAAATAAAACCTTACTTTTGGAAAATATCTGAATATTGTTGGAAAAAAAAATTAAGTGTGCTACTGTGTAAATTGCTTACTGTAAATTAGGTTAGCATTTCCTGATGTAATAAATTAGCTTACATTAGGAGGGGCTTCTGGAAATTCAAGAATTGCTGAGTTCAAATCAGTCCCAGACAAATCAGTTTAATGTATCTAAGCCAAATGTATCTAGGGCCTGTAGAACACAGTTTGTGTATACTACATGAAGATGCAGCTCAGGATTTCTTGAGGAGAAATCCAGGAGCTATTAACATACTCCTGGAGCATGCAGTGTGGTGACAGCTTAGCAGCTTTTTACCAAAAGGGCTGTCAAGCATTGGAACTGCCCAGGGAAGTGGTTGAGTCACCATCCCTGGAGGTATTTAAAAGTGTAGACGTGGCACTTAGGGACAGGGTTTAGTGGTGGACTTGGCAGTGCTGGGTTAATATTTGGACTTGATGATCTCAAGCATCTTTTCCAATCTAAACAATTCTATGATTACTATTATCATTAATTTTATTTCTATGCTGTTGTGCCTGGGCACATTGATCATGAGCAAGCATCACATTGTGGTAGACATTATACACACAAACAAAAGATCATTTCTTCTTCTGAGAGTGCTTCAAGAGTGGAGAGTTTTGACATACACTCCACTGGTCAGTGAAGACCAGCATAAACTTGATCAGCAATGACGCCAGCTTTTCCTGTCCAGATATTTTATTACAATATCAAAGCAGTAACCAACATAGGCTAACTTGGAACACAGGCTTCCAAAAGACAGTAATGTCTGCCAATATGACACTAATGTCACACCTGTCCTGGCTACTTTTTCCAGCCTGCAAAAATATGTGAGAAGTGAGTAAGAATGAATCCCATGGCCCCTCTCCTAGCTCATCCACAATGGTCTCTCACCCCTGCCTATTTGCAGCAGCAGACAGAAGTACTCTGTTCTTCAACTATGCCCACCGAAGTGGAGACTTAAGTAATATGAAGGGTCTTGTGCAAAGCCTTCCACCTTGGTCTAAATTTCAAAAACAGTGAGAAACAAACACTGGCAGCCAAAATAAACATGAGTAAATGAAAACATTCCTATCAAGTTTGTTTTCTCATTAAGAATGAGAAGTCAACTACAAAAACAGATGAGTAAAAAATATTGAAAATACTTAATTTGAAAGACTTGATGAAGTAATTTTAGGGAGTATTACAAAATCTAATGGCACAAAGAAGCTATTTCAATTATCATCTTTAGTGAAAATATATCTGAAAAGAACTCTTCCAAGCAGTTCAGATCATCTTGGGGTTTTTTTCTCTGAAAGTCCTGAAGAGGAAAGAAAGATAATATTTATTAGTGAGCCCTTTTGCTTAATCTTAAAAATACATTCTCACTGATTAGCCTTCCAACTACCCTCCATCTGGACTGGATATATGTGTTCATTAGATTCTTCTACTAACTTGGCTGGCCATGAAATAGTAATGTTGGCATTTCTGGCCACTGTTTTTTTTTTTTTAATTACAATATTTGAGATATAAATTCTCTGAAATATATCGGTGAGAATAAATGAGTAGTCACATACCTAATCAACAACTTTCATATGCTATCCATTTACAATCACAATACATACATGGAAGTGAGTGCAAACATGACTTTGTACACAGACTTTAGGAATATAGCCCTGAAGATGAGATAGCTGACACTAAGCAAAGCTGTGTTTCAGTGATTTCCTCTACGGACTTCATCACAAAGTATATGCTTCCACGGGTTTTTTTATTCAGAATACATTTGCAAGAAGGGTTAGCAACTTCTTGCTCACATTTTGCAACTATATTTTAAAAAAGAATCCTAGAGAAATCATAAAATTATTGTAAAGAAAATAGTTCCTAGATCCATAATCTGGCAGGAAATTCCTTCAGCATGAAAGTACTTCAGATCAATATGCTCTTGTGGCCACTCTTTGCTTGCTTTGGGTACCAGGAGGAAAGACAGGAATGGTAACCTGAAGTATCACCCTTTTCTCAATTATTTTAGTAATAATTTTGAATTCCTAAAATTGCAACAATTTTGAAGGTTTACACCTACACTGGCAACTGCTTGGCTTCACCAGAAGAACAGAAGGTCATTTATAACTAGAGGATCTACCTAATGATAAAAAATTGTGGAGTGAGGAACAGTAGTCCCTTGTTGCTTTGAATAAGGAGGAACTAAGGTTCCTTTCTGGGCATCACAGGTCTATCTACTTGTGCAATCCCGTCTGTGATTAGAATACACTTGCTGACATCGTACTAACAGA
Organism: Eurypyga helias; assembly: GCF_000690775.1. Lineage (NCBI taxonomy): Eukaryota > Metazoa > Chordata > Aves > Eurypygiformes > Eurypygidae > Eurypyga > Eurypyga helias. Next base: position 18,609 of record NW_010257118.1, on the reverse strand, counting down.
CATCCATGTCAAGGTCCCATGCATACTATGGCAGTTCCAAGAGGATGAATCAAAACTCCACAGCACCATTTTTTTTTTTACTTTTTCTACCTGTAACTTCATTATTGGAACAATAGACCCTGAGGCCTCTGCTTTCATGATCAAACCTAGTTCAACATGCTGAAGATCACCACATTTTTGCAGTAATTTAAAAGGAGTAATAACCAAGGTAAACTTTCACAAGTCAACCAGAGACCAGTCTGTATAGGGAGAGTACTTCCCAAAGTTGCAGAATTTGGTAGATACTTGAACAACCCAGACCAATTTTACAGATTTAGAATATTTTCATTTTACTACTTGGAAGGTTGTTAGTGAAAAGCACTTATTCCTTTAGTCCTTGTTTTGTGTTTTACTGTGCAAAAGTTCATTTGCTTCAGGAAGTTCAATTCTGCATCCTTTTAGCTGACAAATTCAAAGTGACTGGTCATTTCCTACTGTT
>NW_010257118.1:15747-18100 GCF_000690775.1 Eurypyga helias | reverse complement strand
AGGATGTGTGCCTGCTGATTGAAATCAGACACAAAAGTTGTTGCCTTTTGGATGCATGTTTTGAGGATCTGCCATTTTGGAGGACTAGTGTGTAAGTCTTCGAACCCTAAGGTTTTCATAGTTTGAGGATATTTTTTCTTCTCCACAGTAAAGAGATCTCCATTTAAACTTATAATATACTTCTCATTGACTTTCTGAGATTTTTGTCACACATTCAGGAATGCTTGCTCAGCCCATGCAACAGTTGACTCTTCTTGTCAGATTTCACAGAAGATTAAAACTTAGACCCTAGATAATTGTCTTTTCCCTTTGATATAAATTTCTATAATTTCTGGATTAATATCAAATATCTAGGTTTATTGGTGTTGCTTATATAAATTCTTTCTGTAGCTTAATTAAATAATCAAACTCCCGCCTAATTTCCTCCAGGTTTGAATGTGAGAAACTATGCCATGTGGGAAAGACTCCTTTGCATAGATTGCAATCTCAAAAGAACAGATGACCTGATTAGCAGCAAAACGCTAGTGCTTTTTATATTCACATATGCTGTGGTATGTCCTCAGGGGTGTTTTTCACCTGCACTGTATTTTCCAACTCCAGTAGCTTTCTAGCCTGACATCACAAATTATGGAATTTCACTGCCTGATTATTTCTTACTTTTCCTTTCTAAAACCTACACTACTGTCCTGCCTTAAACTTCACAGAATTTCACTCTCTTTGGAAGGAAGGTGAAGTAACCACAGCTTTTCAGTGCAAGGATAATAATTTTCCTTTTTTTGTCTACCATAAAAGGCATTTATAGAAGAGTTTAAGCTATGCTTGAAATGTGTTATGTGAACGTGCTTGCCATCTCCTGTTGCTTTCAACATATTGATGCAATTGCCAGACACTATTAATCCTGGCACTAGGAAGTTAGAGGTAAACCAATGCTTAAACTGTTCCAGTAACTGCTACAAGTTATTGTCTGAAGTATACTTCACCTTGCAATCTGTATAGTAGAGCACTACTTGTCTCCTGTGTGTGGTAGTGAATAACATACTGTGGATAAAAATAAAGTGAAGTAACAAATATATTACTAGCAAAAAATCTGTGTATACGTTGGAGACCATTAAACACTTCTTTCCAGACCAGTCATTTTTCTTTAAATTAATCCTGATTATGAAAGAGTAAAAAAAGTGCAAAATTCCTTCACAACGCTATGAAAATTTTGCAAAAATGCATTTTATTGTTGTCCAAATCTCTTAAGTATTTTTTTCTTAGGACCACATAAGAATATTTCCCATTAATATTTTAGGTAGCTGTTGAAAATACTGGTAGAAGATTAAATTTTTATGTTACTATAAAATATCCAACTTGATTGTAAGGATTATATCATACCCAACTTGATTGTAACAGTTTCATGATGTAAAAAATAGATATAATCAGTGACCACACCATCTGACCAAAACTGCTTGTCTTCATTTTACTGAGTCATCATAGAAAAATAATTTCTGACAGAGATTCAGAACAGAAAATATTTCCAAGAATTCTTCTGCAAATAATCCACAGATCACACACATTCTGAAAATACTGGAAATGCAAAACAGTAAATACTCAGTTAGAGGCAGCAGTCAGACACCACAGGGTTTAGCTGATAATCTTTTCTGGGAGTATGGAACTTCTAACAACCATCATTCTACAACGTGTTTCAATTTTAAGTCACCAGAGACCCTATTACAAAGTCAAAATTAATAAAAAGAAAATAAAGGAAGCGAAAATGTTTTTTAAAAAAACATGTGAAATTTAACACAAAAGCTGTTAAAATAACATTACTGTCCGACATAAACCTAAAAATACAAGGGAATTCCGAATTAGGGCGGATGCAATAACCTTAAGGCAACCCCGTTGTGCCTACCAATTGCATACATATGGTATGTAAACTAACCCGCTGTTCTGAGACCCTCTGCTAAAGGACCATATGTGCTGCAATTGGTAGGCACAGAAGAGCTGTGTGAAGGGTACTTTGCTTATACTAAGTTTCTTCTTGGTCTTCTTGGGTCACACTCACACCTTCATTACACCATAACCTGTTTGCTTTCACATTTCTGTTCCCTTCCTGACTTTTCTATTTACTTCACTAATTTTAGTTTTATTTGGTTTGAACACTAAGAGGACCATATGTGCTGCAATTGGTAGGCACAGAAGAGCTGTGTGAAGGGTACTTTGCTTATACTAAGTTTCTTCTTGGTCTTCTTGGGTCACACTCACACCTTCATTACACCATAACCTGTTTGCTTTCACATTTCTGTTCCCTTCCTGACTTTTCTATTTACTTCACTAATTTTAGTTTTATTTGGTTTGAACACTAAGATAA
>NW_010257118.1:12183-15726 GCF_000690775.1 Eurypyga helias | reverse complement strand
TGTTTTCCAAAAATAATCCCATTAGCGAAAGTTCCTATCTCTTACTTGTAAGAAGTTTCACTTAAACAACTTTCTTATGTCCTCTAAAAGAAATTACATATATCATATTTTTGGGGTCCTGTCACCTCAGTGACAGACACTTTTATCCAAACTCAGGGATGATTCTTTGGCTCCTCTAAGTTTTTGTATAAAGAGGAAAAAAAAAAATCCATTCTATCATATTTATCAACAATATGGTCTCCAGTACATGACATATTCGAGTTGTGATTTCACCTCATTGTATTTTTGTACTTTTCACCACTTTGACTATTCTCTAGATAACTCAGTGCAGATTAACATCACCCATTTTCCTGTAAGCAGCAACATAAACCAAGATGTATCTTTTACTCCATTAAATATTAATAGTTTTCATTTAATATTAAAGAGGCTGCATTACTTTTCCCACCCTGATCTATACCATTTTTCGAATGCCTTTTGAAAATAATTTAATAGGTCTAATGTTATACCCTGGAAAGAAAATGCTAATCCTCTTAGGACGCTACAGATGCCTACTAGCTCTAACCAGCATAGTAAATATGTGCAGCTAAGGTATAGAGTGAAATACAGAAAAAAAATAATTACTAATTAATAAATAATATACATGGTGTGTGCTTATGACAACATATACAAAATACAACACGAATGAACTGTGGGACAGCAGACAGTGGAACCTCAAGTGTCAAAGTTATTCAGACATTTTTGTGTTTTTGTGGTTACATTTCCATATATAAAAATAATTAAAAATATCAAAATGAGCAATAACTATTGCTCTGGAAGTCTGCTAATCTGTTAATAAGTTTCCAATAACCTTCACTGAGTTTTGAGTGCTTATTTCAGCACTCACTGCAGGGTGGGGATTGTACAAAGGTGGTTTTGTTTTCCTGTTGTCTTAGGACTTTCCTACTGCCAGATCAGTTAGGTTGGAAACTGAAGCAGCCTCAGGCACTTTGCTCTAGCCTGCTCTAATTTAAGACAGTTACCAACAGCCTCTAGGGTCCAATTTATGAGTAAGGTGTCAACTAGAAATACAAGCCATATAGCCTCCCATCATGGACTAGTGCAGAACTCTTGCAGTTGTCTCCACATGAGGGGAGGTTTCCTTTTTCTTGGCAGGATCCCCACGTGACTGCAGTTGCCACTGTTAAGCAGTCCTCCAAGTCCACACTCCAAGGGAGCACCGGAGCTTATCTACCTGCGTACAACCTGAGAGTGCAGCCAGGGTATTCCAGTGATCAAAATTATGAAATGTGATTGTATAAAACCATAGGATTTTTCAGGAAAGAGGAAGGAGATGAGATACGTTCCAACTCTTTCAGGTTGGGTTTCATAGTTCCTTTTATTTTGGGGAAAAGTTTTAGGGTGCTAGGACTTAGGGATCTCAAGCTACTACATTTAAAAGGATCTTGCAGTGTTCCAAAAAAGTCATAGGCAAACAGGACTTATGCTGCAATAAGAAGTTGCAAGCAAGTAGGTTTTCTCTGATGTTATGTTGTTTCAGACTCCTACAGGCTCTCTTTTCACTCCAGTGATTCCCCTCTTTCGCTGACATTGTTCCATATGGGCTACAACGGGATAAAGGTTATCTCAGATTCCAAAAATTTCATAAAAGCGGTGTAGATGAAGTCAAGGTCAGAACCATATCTAGAAATAAATGGAGCATCTAAACAGTGTAACAATTACTAATTTTATGTCTTTGTGAGTACCTTTTCTTCTTAATAGTAGATAATCTTGCATTTAGTATCAACATTTATAGTTGTTGTCTCACCATTATGGGGTTGAGTTGAACTTGGGATATGAATCATTGCACAGAGGTGGGTATCTGAGAGGCTTAGGTTCATTTTTCTTGTTAAATGGAAAAGGGTGAAGAATTCCTGTCCAGATACAAACTGCTAGGATCCCATTGACATAATGTTGAATTGAGGTAGACCCTAAGAGAAGGAATGGTTTTAAAGAATGCAATCACCTTCTTGAAATGTTTGGTTCTTATCCAGGTTACCCCTAAAGTAACTCTGAAATTAACATTCTTTTAAGAATGCCTTTCTGCTTATCTGTCTGCTTTTGCAGGCCCAAAGTAGACTATATCAGCAAAGAATTCATTTTAGGTTTTGGAAACTCCCTCACACCAGTGAAGATTTGAGGGATTTTAGTATCGTATGTGCCAGTATATGTATGAAACAGGTAACTCTTTACATCTGGGAGCGTTAACCTTAGATTCTTTGCAATCTGAGGCATGAAGATACAACAATCATGGATTTGTGTCGTTATTCCTTAAGAAATACCCATATCTGATGTTAAAGTATTCTAGACAGTAACCTGACAGGCATTGTGCTAGACGAGATGCGCTTTTTAGTCAACTTCCTCCTCATTTTCCAACGTTTCTCCTTTCACTCTTGTGGCCTATAGCTGTACAAGTGGGTAAGTGGCTCTTTCAGATCTGATGCCAACATCAGTCTGCAAATTGGCAGATGGTGCCATGAGGCGAGGCAGTTAGTTGGCAAGCCCCCCACCCCCTGCCCTGCAACCAATTTAGCTTCTTATGTTGGCATGGATCCTGCCATCCTGAGCCAGTGCCCAAACTAGGCCTTCTAGCATGTGACTCAATATGCTGCTGCTTAGCCTTAGGACAGCTAATCATGTATTCTTTCAAAATTGATGTGAATTAATTAGGCACCATGGGCAGGGTCTGAAGGGGAGAAAGTGCATGGTCTTACTGAGTAAAGCAAAGCAGAAATGCATTCCCTGGTAAAACAATATGCCCTTCCCTTCTGTCAGTGGCTAAGTGCTGCCCTTTATTTACTCCTACACCACCTTTCTGTTCAGTAAGATCAGGTTTGATCTACTGGCTACTCATTAAATTACAACGTATTTGTTTTGTTAATTGGCACCAACTTTCAGGATTTTTTTCTTCCTGGCAGATATAAATCTTCTTGGCAATTGTGCACCCCAAGAAAAGGAGGAAGTAGAAAGCCCAGTGCTGTATAAGTGCAATTAGCTTTAACTGGAGAAACAGAAGCTGGAGTTAAGACAAGATTGCTGGCTGAGTTATGGGGAAACTTTATCAGGAAGTGTTGCTGTGTCAGTGGGAAAATACTGTAGCTATGGATACTGGGGATTACTGAAATATAATTCAGCCACATAAAGGCCTAAGAAAAATGAAACAAATCACTTCCCTTCCAAAACTTTAGATATTAAACTCACAGTGTTAGGCCAAAACCGGAAACCCTTTCAACTGATAGAATGACAGGCTCATAAATTTCCTCACAAAACCTTGCAGTGGGAAGGACTCTCTCCTGGAGCCGGGTTTCTCACCAGGGACCCTGTGTGTACAATGGGATGTTTGCTCAGGCATTTGGAGCTGGGTTTCAGACACTAAACAAGGTCTGTTTTTCTTCTAGTGTCTCAGAGTTTCATTCCAACTTGCCAGCAGATGCCATGTATGCAATAAAACTTCAAGTAGTGGCGAAACAGAAATATTATTTGAAGGTTTTAATACAGAGAAGGGAG
>NW_010257118.1:0-12152 GCF_000690775.1 Eurypyga helias | reverse complement strand
GTTCAGCATTTTTTTTTTTGTGAAAGTAAATGAGGGCCTCATTGGGAATACCCCACTACATGAACAGTAAAATTTTAGAAAGTTTCAGCTGATACTTTCTGCTGAGAGTTTCTGCTTTGAACGCTTCAGCAGTTCACCATTGTGTTTACTTTGCTTCCAGTTAGGTTAGAAAAACAAGCACCTTGTGCAAGCAATGCCCCTAGAATCAGCAAAAGTTTTTGTATGGTGCTTACGACACCACAATTATTCTTGTAGCCCTTGCATAAAGCAGTTTCAGGATGGTGCCCAAGTAGCTGAACAACCACTCATCTGACTCTGCTACTCTGTTCATTATACCAGAATTTTATAGGGACATAAAAAATTGCAGATGGAGAATAAAAGATTTACATATGTTTCCATGCAGGTAGTGTGCAGGTAAACATAGCAAATTTGTTATTTCTTCTGGTGAGGCTCAAGGAAGGCTTCTTCACAATTTTAGCTGATTTCCAGATAGAAAGATAAAGATTTTATATAAATAACTATTTGAAGTATTTTATTAGAGGGTTTTTTGGTTGGGGTTTTTTTGTGGGTTTTTTTTTTCCCCTGTATCCAGAACATACACAAAGGATATATGAGGCTAAACAGAAAACAAGAAATACAGGGAAGTAATGCAGAAGAGTTGGAAGTATTAGCATAGTTTTCTTTCTTCTTTTTTTTTTTTTTTCCCCCCACTAGGGAACATCCTGATCAGTAATATGAATGAGTTATTTACTTATCTATACTCTCCCTTCTGCAAATCATGCACTCAAAGAGCACGATAAAAGCATTATTCTCAAGGAGCAAGAAAGTGGGAATAAATACCCATGCGAATTATTTCTTTCTAACATCTTGAAAAAAAAACAGTCACAGGAGGATTTCAACGGCAAAGGTCTTAAGAATGACAAAGAACAACAAGGAAATTAAAAGCATCTCCATCAGAAAGCTGAGTCAAAGTGTAGAGGTTGTACAGGTATCACACATGTAAAGAAGTGAAATAGCACAAGTGAATTAAATACAAATCTAGGAGTGGAAAAAAATACATAGCAAGATGGAATCATGTAAAAGCAATAGAAAACAAATCATTGGACCTGACACTGAAGTTAAGGTTATATCATACTATGAGACCACAGCCTAAAGCAAGGGCATACCAGCAACAGTGTCAGAACACAAGAATCATAATTTCACAGTAAAGTACCTAGATGCACAGATTCAAACAGATGGAAATAGATTAAAATAACCTTCCATAAGAAATAAAAATGACCTCAGTATGGAAATGTTTTAAAAGTATTTTATAAACCTAAATATTTGGTGTACATTTACAGATGTCTATGACTATCAGCCAAATAAAGTTTCACAGGCAATAATTTTTGAGAGGGGAAGTAAAGGAAATTTTGCTCTTGAGAACATCTCTGATCAAGGGAATTGTTTTTAAAAAAAATCAAAACAAACTCTGATCATTTTTTTTCAGTGATCATTGAAAAATGATTAATGTGGATTGACAAAAAAATATTGGGGGGACCAGACAAACTCTACAGTGAACTTTATAGGCAAGTTCCTACTTAGTTTTAAAATACTCAGTCTGTGGAATCATCTATCCAGTTCACACATTTTTAACCTGGGTTTCTAAGTAAGAAGTGATTAGGCAGAATGATTTGGCAAATGGATTTTGATGTCTTAGAAGGAAGCACAGGAAGAAAAAAAAATATGTACTCATAAACCTGTAAGCCCACAAAATGTAAATATCTAATGCCAGCAAGTCTATTATTGTGTAATACATAGGCTTTATTGTTCAATGCCACATTTCAGCAGAAACGCAAAAGAAATTCAGAAACTGGGAGACAAATAGCAGACCTTAAGAAGTGACTGCTTCTAAGAATGCATAACAAGTCAGGATTATTTTACCAGTAAAACCGTTAAGTCCAGGTTTTGCCTCTGTCAGAGGAGACTGTAATATGTGGAGAAACCCATATTTCATGAGGCAGTGTGGAGTTAGCTGATAGGAGACCTTCCCTTTGGCATTACCAGGTGCAATGCATGCCTTATGTGTAGGGCAGTTGCAAAAGCTGGGATGGTGTTTGCCTCTGTCAATAGATGATTATGAAATACCTGCATGGTGTCTTACATAATTTCTAACTATTTATGACATTTTCTTCTTAAATCATGATTACTTACAATCAAACTCATTCCCTTAAGATATGGCAAAAAATGCTTTGGTCACTTCAAATATGAAAACACCCTTTCATACATTTAAAAAAACCCCAAACATGAAGTGAATAAACTAAAGCAAATATGTTTGGTCAGTAAATTAAAAAAAAAAAATTAAGATTCTTCATTAAGCAGTTATGTTTTATGCTTTATCTTCTGAAAAGATGTTTTCTGATTTGCCCTGTTAGTGTGAGTTTTTCTTTCTAATTAAATATGTTGGATGAATAGTTTTGGAAACTAAAGTCTTCTTTTGGACAAGCTGATGATGAAAGCAATGCAGATGACCTTATACTGTCCAAATGAATGTTTTTGGCTGTTTTGGGCTTGCTTGTTTGTTTAAATTTTTTTGGTGTTTTTGGGTTTTTTTTTTTTTTTTTTTTTTTTTTTTTTTTTTAGTATTGTTACAACATTTCTAGGAAAGGCAAGTGGGGCAAATTCTGTGAGTGATCAAAAGGGTGATGTCTTCAAACTGAAGAGCATCTACTGTTGCCAATTGTGTTGTCTCTGCTTTTGTGCTGTGAAGTGCTTCACAAAAGAAGACGGAGTGTAACTAACTGTTTTAATTATTTCATTAAAAGAATAAAAAATATCAAATCTTAACAACTTTGTAAATATAATTCATAACTCAAGAGCTATTTAAATGTCTTGGCTCCAAACTGACAAGCTGACAATTTATTTTACATATATTGTTAACTTCAAAATTATTTGAATCACAGATAAATATAATGAAGAAGTACTGATTTCATTTAAAAAAAAAAAAAGGCTTCAAAATATATAGACATGTTAACTGTCTTCTGAATATCTATTTTACTGCTTGGTCCCAGACAAACAATGGAACTATTAGCAAGAAGACATTACTATGCTTGGTGATATTTCATATGGTATTTGACAATCCATAGGGGCTACTTCTCCTTCTCCATAAATAAGATATATAATCTAATGGGTCTCTTTTATCTTCCACATCATAGTAAATCTACAAGAACATCACTTAACCCCCTCTACCCATCTTTCACCTGCCATGTTCTCACAGACATGAATAAACTGCAATTATAATACTTTACATTTTGTATTATGAATATGTATTTTCACACTGTACATGTTAAATGTTGTCCCATCCACAGCAGATTTGAGTCTGTCAAATATATTAAAAATACTGATTTGAGGAATGTATATGACTTCCAAACATCTTGGGGATATGTAAAACATTATAAAGTCAAGTAACTCTGAGCTATGACCCACATACTTCAGCTGTTAATTTCCAAAGTCAAATACGTATTGAAAATATTATGCTAATACCTTCCTGTTCTTTCTCATGTAACTGCCTCAGATCATAATGTTGGGTGTCACATGCCATGTTTTTTGAGCCACTGCACTGTTGATTGCAGTAAAATGACAACTGGGCAATTGATCATCTATTCCTTATTAATAACTATGAAAAAAACTACTTCACTATTTTTTTCAAACTTTCCTATCAGTTATTTGCAAAACTGACTTAAGCCCTTCCCTCTTCCTTAGGAATTTGGAAAACATAAGAAAGGCTCCTTAGTGGGTTTAATTTGGAATACATCTTACAAGACAAATGACATACATGTCAAGTTATATTATTTGAGAACCCAGTCTTTCCATGATTTCAAAAAATGCAGAGTGGCTAGTTAGATAGATTACAGCCATTTGCTTAGTTGATATTCTTTCTGACATTATTTTAACTATTTGTGTTTTATTGAAAGGACCAAACTTCCTTCTCATGCTAGGAAAGAAAGTGATAAATGCCTTAAAAATATGAACTTGTATATTCATGAGTTAGTATTCCAACACAACTCCTCATGCTTCTGAAGACATACACCCTATTATTTAAAAAAACAACACCTCTTTGTCAAGAACATTTTGAATTCTAATACTGTTTTGCTGTATACTTCTGGTTGCTTAAGAGGCATACCCTGTTTCCATCAGCCAAATCATTGTCATAAACATCAGTGGTATCTCAGAGCTAAAGTATTGTCTTCACTTTTCTTGAAAAGACGTACAATCTAACTTGTATACGTTCTCTTATAATATTACTTACAACAGAAAATGCATGGCACTGATTGGGTAAACCAGGTGGTCTTTTTTTTTGTTTTGATGAAGACGTAAGTGGGGTAAAGTACAATTAGGCAAGTTCATGGAAGTGAGTCCATAAAACCAGTTCTAGTCTCTGACTCTAGAGATTCTTAGGGCAAATATTGTTATAATCTATAATACATACTGTAGTATACCTGGTCTACCATAATATCGCCATATCACTATGTCTGCTTGGTTCCTGTACCTAGTAACAGCCAGTGGCAGTTACAGAAAGAGGGCTAGAAAAATTTTCAGTGTGACCCAAGCTTAAATTTTAAGAACGATTCCCTATCCAAACCAAACCCTACTGATGTAAATGTGTTCTAGATCAAAGCTGTGGGCCCTAGTGAAAATGTAGGCCAGTGCATAGGAAACAGAATAAAAAAAAAAGTCTCAAGGAGGATAAGACTTAGGAGTATTGAAAGTATTTTAAAAATATAAAAATGACAATGTCAGTGACACTGATGATACAGTTAATGACATCTCAAAATCTGCAGCAACACAGCCCCATGCAATGTACAAACAAGGGAAAAAAAAACTTCAGAAGCATTATCTATTTCACTGAGATAAGTAGATGAACTATGAACTACAAAAAGCATTTATTGTATTATGAAATAAAAAGGTTCTCTTAACATTTTCTTTTGTTCCTTCTCTCATTCTTACAGAAAATGTACAAAGCTGAATACAAACAGGACGTTTTTAATCTTGGTTTGACTCTGTTCCCTATACCAGAGTTTGTTTATCTCCAGTAATATCCTAGGGCTATATTTTAATGTTATTCTGTAGAGTTCTGAGAAAAAAATGATGACGTTTAATTCATTTGGTGGAACAGAGGAGCTCAGCAATGACAAAAATTTACAGAAAAGCCAAGTAAGCTAATGTTTCAAGTTACAAGCCTAAATAAAGAAACCTATGTTCAAATTAAGTTTCTCTTAGCACTATTCATATGACAAACTAGACAGTGGCATCAAGCAATGCTGACTTTCTCAGATGCATACAATTAAGTTCATACTACATATACACAAAAAAATCTATCTGAAGAACTCAAATATTTACATACCAATCTTTAGTGAGTATCATTTTACATGAGTTATAGTAGTTATAAAAATAATTAAAAGATCCTACAAAAACTCTTAATGTCAAAGCAAGGGAAAACATAAGTGAGTTCCACAATTCTTGCTGTGGTTTAAAGACCAAACAACACTGGAAAGCTGTTGTGATTACTGCACACCTATTTTTTCGGAAACTTACGAGGAGCAATATTGGCAAAATTTAGTTTTTCTAATGGAAATATAAGGTTCTGATACTGTTATGTGTTGTGGAAACTTCCAATGAATGAATTCCAGGAAAATCAAATGCGTGTTTTCAGGCCCAATGTCATTGTAGACTGATATTCTGGTCCTGCAGAGCACTGCTCTTGCTTGAGCAATTCCACTCTGAGCCTGCAGAACAAACCACCTTTTAAACAAACACAGTGCCAGATCTACCCATGAGCTGGGTGTGCTCTGAGTCACATGTTGTTGCGCAGTATTTCTTCTTTTTTTTTTTAATTTATTTTTTCTCCTTGCAATTTGGTTGTATTGTAATGCATTTAGCACTTATTTGCTACTTTCCTCTTTCCACAGGATTTGGTGCCAATTCCTTGGCCTTTGATACATTCACTGCAGGTGACATTCCTTGTGGCCAAAAGGACCCCTGCCCAGCTCTTCACTCCCTGTTTTCACATCAGGGTGATTTATAGAAGTAGCAGGATGCACTCCTTGTATTGTCTTCCTGCTTGCAGTGGGGTTTTTGAACAGTATGCTCAAGTACTTATTCACTGTTCTCACAAACAACTAGGATATTCTGAAGCTTTTGGAAAGTTAAAAGCCAAGACAGAGCTGCTACTGCAGGCTCACAAGGCTTTTAGCCCCATTTACTTCAAAACTGATTCAAACAGAAGAGCAACACACAATTTCTTCTTTATCAAATTTTTTTTTTTTTTTTTTTTTTTTTTTTTGTTTGTTTGGCTTTAATTTACCAGGAATTACCATTTGATGCAGGAGTGTATTCATGTTAAAAATGAGCTTGAAGATTTATGATGTTTGCCTCTAAAATCAGAGGCTGGCCTAGAGATGCTTTCAGACTGACTTTTCTGCTACAGATGATTAAGACTTTCATATATATAACAGACATAAATATATATATATGTATGACATATGTATATAAAAACTTCATAAAATATCCAACTGAAATGGAAACATAAATAAACCATTCAATAAAGTTTAAAGGCTACATATATATTATAGACAGGAACCAAAATACATCCACTGAGGAACAATAAACTCCAATTGGAAAGTTTTGGAAAATGGACATAATAAGACATAGACTGTCATTTCTCCTGTAGGTGTAGCACATCTATATAACTTTCCAGGATATTTTCAGTATGAGTAGGCAAATCAATGGAAAACTGGAAAGCCATGACAGTGCTATAAGTTGGAGGACAGAGTGATACTCACACAAAGAGAAGAAGCCAAGTCTCTGATACCATACCAGTCAACAGAGCAGGAGAAAAATACTCAAATGAACAAAGTTAGTGTGCTATCCAGAAGAGTACAAATCTGCATTTATAGTGCAACTACAGATATCTTGGTTAAATTGACATCTTGTTTCTAAAACAAAGACATAGACACAAAACTATCAATATAAGTCTCAGTTCCTAAGGGTCAAACTAGGTCTAAGATTTCATCAGACTCCATACTTTGATATTAAAAAAATAAGTTCGTTGCCCTCATGGCCTAAAAATAAAGTAGATGAGCTTGAAAACAACCTGAAACAATGACTTTTAACGATTTATGTTGCCCCAGACATTTCGCTGACATTTTGCATCTGAGATCCAAAAGGCCATGCGAAAAATACTTCCAAAGAGCACTCTGTATATGACACAAGGAGAAAATTAACATGTCGCTCCCAAGGTCTGTTCTTCCTTGCCCTGCTTGCTGTTGTACATGCATGACAAAGGACTCCTCCTTTGATACTCCAATGTAGAACAGAGAGGAGGGGCTGGGCCTTTGCCAGCCATGACATCTCTTCATGAGGAGGGGTCCACTAGTACTGAAATTAAAATAAGGGTAGGGGCCAAGTAGTAACATGGGGCTGACATAAACATAATCACAAGGAATTAATGATAGAAAAAAAAATTAATTTTGTTCAGTTTTATAGAATATCAATAAATGTGTTATGAATCCCATTTAATTTGTTAAATATGAGGTCTTCTGTCTCTGTGTTTAGCAAAACATGTTTTACTGCAACCTAAGTGGTATAAAAAGTCTGCTGACTAGAAGTTAGCAATCAAGGCTTAAGACTCCATGTGGTGAGTTATAACCTAAAATCAAAATTGAAACAACATGTAACAAAGAATACCAATATGTGCTCCCACAACATATGCACCTGAAACCATTTGGAAGAGCAAAATCCAGTGATTTGCACAAATAAATGGAAATTCACTTATATGAACAGACACACCTACCTTTAATTGCTCAATTTACATATGCAAAATCTGAACTGTTAATATAGATTTTTCTACAGGTAATACGTCATGAAGAGAAATTTATGAAATGTTGGATGCTCTTTGAAAAACTGGACAGGAGTGTCTAGTCAGTCTGTTTTCCTCCTTTCACACCTTGGTTCTTCATTTTTATTTGCTCCCCTGTATGCACTTTCAGTAAAGGCACAGACATTTCTAATGAGTAAGCTCATTTTCCATATTATATAAAGGGATGCCATTTGCTAGATAATTCATTAATATTCACAGTGTTTTATACTACGTTTTCAACTAGTTTTCTAGTATAATATCCACATCCCATAATTTCAGTTTACCTTCAGTGGGAAGGACATGAGAATATATTAAATTCCCCATGATTTAATTTTTCTGAAGGCTTGGAATCTCAGCGTCTGAGACACACACATACTGCGTCAAGATACAGTAGCTGAAAGAGCAATACCCATCTTAAACATTGCCACACTGACTTAACAGAATTGTGCCCTTGAGAAAAAGACTGTGAGAAAAATGGAGAGCCAGGCAGTGACAAAAATGAAATAGAACTGTCATCTGGCAGTTCTTCGTAGTCTATCAAGTAAACTATTAAAGATATAAGAAGAGCCACAGAGTGCTTGGGCAAAGGTTGTTAAACCACTACTCCAAGGGCAGGTCACTGCACATTGCTAAGATTGTTAGTAAAAGATAAACCAGTTTTCACTACAAAGCTTGACATTGCCGGTATTCAGCCTCACCTTTAATACTATACTCTGGCAGCCAGGGACACAGCTGAATAAGCTAATAATACAAGAGTTTACAAGAACAGTTTTTGCTGATGTTTGGGAGCATTGTGTATTGAAGAATTATAGTTTTCTCATCACATAATGTGAATCTGATTTTCACATTACTTTACCTATATTTTCCATTAATGTATTCTGTATTACCTTGCCCTAGTATAAAAGAAGAAATATGTATACTTCACACTGAGATATACAGTGTACTTTGGTTTGTAAATCCAGACTAAAAAGCCAGACTGAAATGGAACTAATCCCAAATTACCAATGCAATACAGGGAATGTGACTACCTCTCATCTGAATGAAGAGGGAGAGATGCTGGTCAGCCTTTATCTGAGCCAGGTGCAATCCAAGAAATATAAGCTGGAGGTACAGCACCTCCTGCATTTAAACCACACATGAGTCAGAATTTCCAAATGCACACAGGGCCTTGCCTGATTTTCAGAAATCCAAAGCTCTTCTGGTTACAAATACAAAGCCACTGATCTTCAGCAGCTCTAAAATTTTAATCCCTTAGAATTTTACGGGAGTGTTGGTGGATGTTAATGTAAAGCAAAATACTTGGCCCATTTCCATAACAGAAAATCATCTCTGCGAACCATGCCTGGAAACTAAGTATCATAGCATTCTCAAAAACACTGTCTTGTCTAAACTTAAATCTGCTTGTGGTTGTCTACTAGTACTCCTGGTTAGTGTTTTGGTTCTCAGGCATCGTTTAAGAAATCGAAGAAGCTGTGCCATTATCCTGTTTTTACCATTGCCTTATGGAGGATTTGGTTCAGTTTTTATCATTAAATAGGAGAAGGATTAGGCATTGAAAATTTTAAAATAAGCCACACTGCTAATCTGACTATAGAAATTGACACGTCCCTATTTGCTATACTCCCAGAGAGCAACAGTGAGATACACATTAATAGAGGTACACAGCAGAGGCTGCTTATACATACACAGCAAGTCTCTTGTTTGGGGGTTTTGTTGGTTTTGCCTTGGGTTTGGTTTTATTTTCCTAAGACAATATAATAAAATCATCAAGCAGGATTTCTGTGATACATTTCTGCATTTCAAATGCCAGTGTACTAACTAGCTATCGTGGGATTACTGTTTAAAACACGTTCTTAAAACCATAAAATAAATATCCCTGGATGGATGTCTGTAAGGGAGATTTGTTAGTGCTTAGTAATGTTCCTGTTACTATCCTACTTTTCAGTCTTCACCTTATCATTCATAGTGTGTAGATCAACCAACCATTAGTGCTTCATGGTTGACTGAATTACATCAGGTGAGTGGGAAGTCTGGGTTTTAGCTAGATTCTGATTGTTGCCCTGTAGAGAGTACATGACCCTTAATGATGCTGGTAGCTATCATCATTCTTTTAGCTCACTTGTTACAGGATAACATTTCAGGAGTTGAGAAGGTTGACATCTGTTTTTACCTTCCTTGAGTACTTTAATTAACAGAAACTCTCTATACACGTGTTCAGATAGTCTTTCTCTCAAAATTAATTTTGTGCAGTTGTTGAGATCTACTTGAAGTTACAAGTAAAATCATACCACCAATATTATAACACAATAAAGCATGCATTTAAGTTGCCATTAAAACCTTGATTTACTTAATACAAAACTTTCAGAAATAGCTAAAATAAAATGTTTACCATGAGGACATTGTAAATATTAAGATATTAAGTCTCCATTTCCTTACACTTGTTTTACACCGTCAGGATAAAAAACTGAGAAGACAACTCAGTCCCTAAGAGAGTGATCTCTTGATTCTGTAGGGTGGTCCTCAGAGCTCTTCTGCTGCTACAGTGGACATCTACAGTAATGGTTTAACATCAGCGCACTATAATGATCAAGGAAGCTTTTGAAAGAAATTAGTATAATTGTCGTGGTTTAGCCTGAAGTGGCAGTTAAGTACCACCAGCAGTTCTACCACCCCCTCCCTCTCTCAGTGGAAAAGGGTCGGAGAGAAAAACATCAAAAGAAGCTTGTTAAAGTTGAGATAAGAACTATTTAATTATATAAATGAAACTTATAGTAATACTAACAATACGACGACTAATAAGTAATTAAAACAACAAAAAAATAGAACATATGATACAGTATCTCACCACCCGTTGAACAACACAGCCAGATTCCAAAACAGCAGGCAAAATCCAAGCGGAGAGAAAAAAAAACCCAGCATTTGCAAGGCCAAAAGCAGAGAGAATTGCCCCTCCTCCCCAGCCCAAAAGCCCAAGAGCGGGGAGAAAGACAATTCCAACCCCCGTCTGCCCCCGCCAGTCTATCAGCCTAACAAAAGAAGCAGCTTCTGTACTAAAAGCTGGCCAAGAAGTAACAAAGGGAGCTATCAGCAACGGTATCTGCTAGCCCAAAACAACCCTAAACCCCACCCCTTTCTGGCCACTTTCACGCCTTGCATCCACCCGGCCTGACCACTGAGCTGGATGTGTTATGGAATGAAACAAGTTCCAGTGGGGCCAACCAGCTCTCTGAACAAGAGCAGCTCGTTCCTGCATGAAAACAGCACATTGTCCACCCCTTGTTTCACACCATTTACATCATGGCCATGTCCCACACTATTCCATAAAGTCTCATTAACCTGCTCCCCCTTTCCCATCCCATCTCACACAGATATGATGCCTTCTGTCCTCAGAATAATGTTAAAAGGGGGTTGTTTAAGTTTTATCCTTGGAGTGCTTTGTTGTGTACTAGTGATTCATAGCATAAAGCATTTTTTATGTCTTTTCTACTTATATTTCAGTGGGATTTCTCTCAGATAAACAAAGTAAAGTACACTCAAAGGCTCTTTCAGCCTTAGTCTATGGACCATCTTGGCAAAATGTCCATTAGTCCACGACTTCAGGTTCCATCAGGTATGGGGATCACTCAGGACAGGAAAAGGTGAAGTGTGTGGCATCGTTAAATGCCGAAGCCAGCTCAGGCCAGGTCACTGCTGTGCTTCTGGTAAGGCTGGACCTCTGTAGGGTTGAATGGTTTCTGCCGTAATGGTTGACTGTAATATAAAACTCAGAACAGGGGTTAGTGGCAGCAATTTATGTCCCTCATGCAATGTAATTCATCGGCTATTTTCTCCCAGAATCAAATCACCCTGAGGCACAGAGTGGAATTACCCATTTTCTCTCATTACCCACTAAGTACACCCAGGTACTGAGCCACTGCAATCTTAGCAGCTTGATCTACCTGATGATTTTCTTGATGTTCTTCAATAGCTCGACTTTTGGGTATGTTGCATTGACATGATGCACTTTGAAGACCAAGTTGTGTAGCTGGGAAGCAATATCTTGCGATAATGCGGCAGCCCAGATGAGTTTGCCTCTGCACTGCCAGTTGCCCTGCTTCCATTGTTGTAGTCACGCGCACAGTGCATTTGCCACCATCTACCACGAGTCAGTGTAGAGGTAAAGCAATGGCCGTTTCCCTCGTTCAGCAATGTCTAAAGCCATCTGGATGGCTTTTACCTCTGTAAACTGACTCAATTCACTTTGTCCTTCAGCAGTCTC
>NW_010257117.1:82221-85162 GCF_000690775.1 Eurypyga helias | reverse complement strand
GCCTGGTTGCGGTGGTTCATGTCAGTAATTGGTTGCGCCGGGTCAGGAACGTGATAGACAAGTACAGAACCGACGTAAGTTGCGACCGTGAAGAGCTGCCCTTTTTCTACATTTGTTTTCGCAGTGTTTTTTATAGTGTGGGGCGATTTTGATACCCTACATTGAACAGACTTTCCTTAGAAACTCTTCTGATTTAGGGCATTCCCTTTAGCTGCTTATTTCTGCCTTGCCTTTTGTGCTAAGACACCTGTACATAGGGTCCTGCTGTAAACTGAAGGTCTTGCACCTGGAAAAATGTAATCCAGGAGTGCAGCCCAGGCTGGGGAGCAGCTCTGTGGAAAGGGACCTGGGTATCCTGGTGAACAAGCAGCTCAGTCTGAGTGAACAGTGTGCTGCTGTGCCAAAGAAAGCCAATAGGATGCTGGGTTGCATCACTAGCAGACACACTCATTATTCCGCTCTATTCAGCACTTGTCAGGCCAAACCTGGAATACTGTGTTCAGTTTTGGTCCCCACTATGCAAAACAGATTTGGACATGCTGGAGAGGGTCCGAAGAAGGGCCACAAAGATGATCAAAGGACTGGGAAGCTTTCAATGTGAGGCCAGGCAGAGACAGCTGACTTTGTTCAGCCTTGAGGAAAGAAGGGTTAGGGTTGACCTTATCATCATGTTCGACTATTTAAAGGGTGGCTACGAGGAAGATAGGGAGTCACATGGAAAAGACGAGGGGTAATGGGTACAAGTTACTCATGGGGAGATTTTGACTCTACACAAGACGAAAGTTTTTCACAACGAAAGCAATCAGGCGTTGGAATAATCTCCCCAGGGAAGTCGTAGATTCCCCACCACTGGACAGTCTTTAAGATTCAGCTGGACAGGGTGCTGGGCCATCTTGTCTAGACTGTGCTTTTGCCATGAAAGATTGGACCGGATGGTCCTAGAGGCCCCTTCTAACCTGGTATTCTATGATTCTCTCTCTTTGTTTTATGTTACAGTTAGTCAGAACTGTCTCCTCACTTGAGCTGAAGGATAATGGGGAGTTGTAAAAATGAGAAACCTATTTGAAGGAACATTATGAGTGTTTTTTAATTTATCTATTTGTTTTCTGGATCAGGTGGAAACAATGGATAATGACATTGCGGCTTCCTCCACATCCCCATTTCTCACGGAAAGCTTGGAGATGGCAATGGAAGTGGAGAATGAGAGTTCAAAGCCGCCTTGTTTTTCCTGTGCTTTTGACAACCTAAGCGGAGGGAGAAGCTTCTCTGCAGAGTCTTATTTAGCAAGCGGGTCTCTTAAGAGGTATGTGGTTTGTTTTGGTTTTTTTCAGGTTAAAAACATAATACTCTTAAAATATTTTCTTTCCACTGGTGTTTGGTGCCTCTAAATGCTGACAGGGTTTCCAAAGCAATTTGTTCTCCAGATCTTACGATCTTGAGATCAACGTGGTGGTATTTCCAAGGGGGGAAGGGCAGTTGCGTTGATGTGATACTTTGAATAGTATTCTAGGTCCAGTTCCTTGCTTTGTGAACCTACTTTAAGATATTATAAAGGAACTATTACAGGCCTATTACAACACTTTAAAGTTGGCCTGTTGGGCAGCAGCATCTGAGACCCCTTAAATTTCTGAGGGGGCTGCAGCACTGCTTTTTCTAGTCATATACTGTGTTCAGTGCTGGCCCTTTCTCTTCCACGTGGTGGAAGCAGACCTGCTCTGCCCAGCTTCCCCATATTTTTGGGACTGTCCTTTGTAGTTTTAAGACCATCTTTCTCAAAGCTCTACCTTTGCATGCATTCTGTATTTAAGGTTCCGAAGTCACATGTATAAGTTAGTGTTTTCAGTGAGATTCTGAAATGTTACGTTGGTTTAGGAATTATCTTCTTTACTCTCTGTGATACAACTTCGTTTTATTTGCCATTTGCTGTTCCTGGAGGGGTTGTCTTGTTTTCTCTACAAAAGCATAATCTTTCTTCCCCCGACCTCCCCTCTTTTCCCCCTTTTTCTCCCCTTGAACTTATTGATAGTGGATGTCAACTGACAAAGAAGCATTTTGTGACAGAGACAATTTCATGTGCAAACCCACTCAGGAGCTTGTATGTAGACAGGTTTCCCAGATCACTGCAGTCATGGTAATACTGTTTTCTGTTGTTTATTCACCTTGTCTACTTGGATTGCAAATTCTTGGAAAGGCCTGCATGTGAGGGACTGTTCTGTCTTCATTATGTGGGAACAGGAGTAACTGGATTTAATCACTAAAGGCTTCTAAACAGACCAATATTTAGACACTTACCACAGGTGTGGGAGATTGAGCTGATAATTCAGCAGATGCTCTTTTTTTCCTCCAAGAACTGAGAAGTAATGGTGCATAGTTCAAGCAGTATATGAATTTGGTGTGTAATAGCATGAAAACCAAGTACTTTCCCAGTACCTTTTTTTAGTTTTAAAAATACAAATATTTCTTGCATCTTGAACTCAGGTTCATCTACACTGAAGTATTTTATTAAAGTCAGTTGGAAAACTGAAAAAAAATTGCTTTGACTTTGTTGTTATTATACAAATTGCTGTGATTTTTTGAAAGCACATTAGTGAAATACTTTTGTATTTGCACAAGCAGTAATGTTGTAACAATCTATACAGATGTCTGATTTTCTTCACGTTGAGTAAAATGGTAATTCTTATTTTACTTATTTTTCACTTTAGCCAGAACAAAGTGTAGTCATGGCCGAGTGTTAGTTTAAGTTATAATAATGAATTCACATTGTGACCCTCCTCAGTTCGCCTACCTAAAAGTGTGCTTTTATTAATGCACATTTTTGAGTGTGTCCTATGTAAACATTATTACATGTATATAAAGGACCAAGTGTATGTTCTAGCATTAGTTATTAGGCATGTAGTGTTGTACTGGGTTTGCATGTCAAGGGTTTGGTAGTGGGGCGGCC
>NW_010257117.1:0-81870 GCF_000690775.1 Eurypyga helias | reverse complement strand
TCCCATGCTGGAGCAGGGTGATGCCCAAGGGATGCTGTGACCCTGTGGGAAGCCCACACTGGAGCAGGCTCCTGGCAGGACCTGTGGCCCTGTGGTGAGAGGAGCAGGCTCCATGAGCAGGTTTGCTGGCAGGGCTTGTGACCCCACGGGGGACCCAGGCTGGAGCAGGCTGCTCCTGAAGGGCTGCACCCTATGGGAGGGACCCACGCTGCAGCAGTTTGTGAAGGACTGAATCCCATGGGAAAGGCTCTCATTGGAGAAGTTGGTGGAGGACTGTCCCCCATGGGAGGGACCCCACGCTGGAGCAGGGGCAGAGTGTGAGGAGTCCTCCTCGGGAGGAGGAACCATCGGCAAAAACAGCTTGTGATGGACTCGCTGCAGCCCTCATTCTCCATCCTCTGTGCTGCTGGAAGGGTGGAGGTAGAGAAACTGGGAGCAAAGCTGAGCCTAGACAGAAGGGAGGGGTGGGGAAAATGTATTTTAAGATTTGGTTTTATTTATTTTTATCCTACCCTGACTTGATTGGTAATAAATTAAATTAATTTTCCCTAAGTTGAGTCAATTTTGTCCCTGACAGGAATTGGTGAGTGATCTCTCCCTGTCCTTACCTTGACCCATGAGCCTTTTGTTATATTTCTCTCCCCTGCTCAGCTGAGGAGGGCAGTGACAGAGCGGCTTTGGTGGGCACCTGGCCTCCAGCCAGGGTCACCCACCACAAGTGCACACTGAGAGAGATTCCAAACATACGGTGGAGCATGTTAGCTAATGTAGCAGCTTCTTCTGTTAAGGACAGTGTGTGTTGTGTCTCAGCCCCTTTATAAGGATGAAGCTGCTTCAAGATGGTAGTTTATTAATATTGTGTCCTGTGACTATCTCATGCTTTTATGCTCTTGAAGCTAGGAGTTGTCATGTTTTATGTATTATATAAAAGGTATAACAGTCTGTCTTTTGAGAGCGCTGCAGCTCCTTCCTAGATACAGCATACATTGCTGATATATTGATAAAATATCAGTCACATGCAAGGCAGCTGCAGATATTGTATTCTGTAAGTTTCTTATTGAGGAATGTATGAATATTGTTGGCTCTGTTTTACAGGGTTTTGCTGAGACTAGATCCATCTCCAAATGACTATGAAGAAGATGTAGTGGAAATGTTTGGCTTTCAGTGGGTTACTGAAACAGCATTAGTTGAATCCTGTGGATTTCTCTTTGGATTACTTAGGTATGATAATGTTGGTGTGTTTTTATAATTAATCCACTTCTGTAATTATACTCACCTTAAGGATGTAACAAACCTTTTTAAGTTTTTGATAGTAAAATCATAAAAGACTGTGGGTCATGCAATACATCCAAAAGATTATGTGTCACTCCAGTAAGTGATGGATAAGACACAGATGGAATTACGGGAAGAAGTAAATTTTTTGTCACAGATTTTTAATGTTATGTGACTTAATAGTAAGTTTTTAAGCAGTGTGGTGCATATCTTAACCATCACCAGGTAAAAATTCCTAAGTATAGTTATTACAACAGTGTTGTGATTAATTTACAAGGCTCTAGCTTTAGAATATATGAATAAACTACATAAAATTTCCTTGAATGAGATTATGCTACTGATATAATTAAAATTGTCTTTTGACGATTTTAAGTCCTCCTTTGTACATAAAGAAAAGTGGAGGTTAAAAATCAAATACTGTAAATGCTGGATGCAGCGCTTTCTTCAATTGTTTGGATTAGGATAGCTTCAGCAATCTCTTCAGATACAGTTACTCAATGTTTGACTAATCCAATGTAGATGTTTAATCTGGTCAATGCAAATACACAGATCACCGATAATCCTCTTTGCTACTGATAATCCTCAGGATGTACAGCACATACGGAGAGTGGATGGGAGAAGAGCTTTTGTATGATTCCACAAATATATGTGATATATTCCATCATTTATTCGACTGTAGTGGATTCTTCCATCCCTTTAGGGTATGACCAAGGGCATGATGTGAAACATCATTAATAGGGTCTGGTTTATTGAAACACGATGGCATAGATGACAGGAGGTATATTAAAACCAGTATTATTTACCTTTACTTGTTTGAGGCAAGCTTTGACTTCACTGTGATTTAAAAAAAATAACAAATCTGATAGTGAAGGAAATAGGTAGATAACTTAGTTAAAAGAAACACTGTATCCCTTCCAGCATTTATTCTGATCTGTTTATTAACTGTTTATTAACATAAAATCACTGGCAGTGAGACAGCAATGTAGTTGATCTCTTGAATTCAATAATCTTTTGTTCTGTAATATAAACTGCTCTGTAATTGTAACAGAGATGAACATAAGGCATAATGTATTTTAATGTGTTTTTTAAGTTATTCAAGCTATACATGTTTTAAAACCTACTGAACCGGTAGGAATAATGGATTTCAGCTAACTCTTGGCTATGAGCTGTCTTTTGGTTTGACGAGTCCCTCAGCAAAGATATTCTCTCTTTCAGTTCATTTGTTCAGTCATAAAATGGAACACTTTCACTTACAGACCAGTCAGTACACAACCGAAAGTCAGGAAACTCCTTTTCCCATTGTAGGAATGATGTGTTAAGTACAAATTATAATCATTCTTGAGTACAAGGTGGTTGTAAATAGTTCAATTTATAAAGTACATCTATATAATATAAAAATATCCATGTTCAAATGCGTGCTTAAAGAAACCTAGTTTGTTTTAATGTCTGTAAACATTAGATTTTATTTAATATTTAAAAATATTGTAATAAATAATATTATACATCAGAACTGCAAGTTAAAAACATTAATTACACAGTAAAAAATTCTTACCTGTGATTTTTTTAATGTGATTGAAGATGTGTGAGTAAAAGGGAGTAAGACCTATTTAACCATTTAAGTGGGTATATTAAGATATATATCTTCCATTAATAAACAGAAGTACCAGTTTAACTATCAGAATATTTATTTGCAAATCAAATGATATAATGATTAACAACCATGAGGATCAATCTTTGAGGTACAAATGCAAATTGAAATTAAAGTTATTTATTTAACTGATGATATCTTTGCGCTTCTCATGCCCACTTTGTGCTTTTATTTTATCAGATCACTGTATTCTGTCTTTTGTCAGATCAGCGGAGAGTCGTCTACAGCTTTAACAGCCCTCTTTCATAGAGTCCTCTTGCTTTAGACTTCCTTTCTACATGGTTGAAATACTTATAAAATTCATGCAGAAATTCAGCTCTGATTTCAAAACAAAACAAACAAAAGCCCAGACAAGCCACCTAAATGGCTGAAAGTAATTTTGTGTAGCTAACGTGATTTTATCCAAGCAAGGAAGAGCTAAGGGAGATAATTGTAATGTGTCCCTGCCTTTTAATATGCAGATTACAATCTGGGTTTTGGGATCCTTGTGGGCACTTAATAGTTTCCAGATTTTTCATAAGAACATTTGATATGGGTTGGATCCAGATATCCCGTTTTTGAAGCCTTCAGTAGTTGCTGGTTTGACTGTGTAAGAAATGAGGCAGAGAACTCCTTCCTCAATTTATGCAGCTTTTTTTTTTTTTTTCAAAAGTCTGTCTTACACAGTTGCACTTTTCATGTATTCGGTTTAGTACCATGTTATCTCTCTGGAGACTATACTTGAAGACCACTTGAAAATAACATTTGTTGCAGAATATGGCTCAGTACTTAACCTATGTTACAGCTTTTTTTTAAATTTTCGTTTGCAGTGGCAGTTAGCAGCTTCTTTAAAAATGCTCTCCCTCCCCACCAAAACTGAAAGCATTTTTAAGTTTTCTGGAGATAGTCTCTTTCTACTCTATATTTGTTGCTGTTTACGTTTTGTGCTCAAGTTAAGCAGCAGGCCACACTAAGGAGGAAGTGGCAAAAGCCTCTGTCAGAATTTACTAGTGCTCATTCACAAATGAATTAATTCAGTGTATACTGTCTGTATGCCATGACAGCCAACTTTCAGGTTTATTCTGTGGTCAGATACGAAGCTGAATTACGCTTGTGGAAAGATCACTTGCAGAGCATGACTTTTGAGATTTTTGTGTGGGGTTTTCCCCCCCACCCCAGTATTTATTTAATTTTGTATTTGCTGTTATTCTGTTTAATGTTTTGAAGACAAGCCAAAATTCTCTCCACTGTCATCCCTCCACACCTGGATGTGTCTGTGGCCTTCCACTAACACTCTTCCCTAAGTCAACTTTCTGTAAGCTTTTCAGAAATACAAAGCAAGGAACAACTCTCACCTCTCCCTGTTCTATTTAGACCATACTAAAATGTAGTCAAACAACTTCTAACTATATAAGTACCATAAACCTTTGTATTCCTTTAATTAGGCAACAGATGTACAGACTGGAAAACCTAGTAGAAATGAGTTCATCTGATTTTGGTAAGTTTAACACATTTAATTTGACATTGGGATAGGTATCTGGCTACCTTTTTATTACAGAAGTATATTACCAGAGATCACACTTGTGCTTTGACTCTGACCGGGCACTCATGGAGCATGCTGTAGGACAGCATGCAACCAGCATAAATCTGCAGTAATGGTACAAACAGAAGCAACCAAGTGATGCAAAGTAGAGTGAAAATAGATAGTGGAAAAGTTGTGAGTCAATATGGAACCAGATGTGCCGGTGTAGTAGGTGCACAGGGCAATCCTGACTGTAATGAGAAATTTCACATGAATTGGATTTGAGCTAAGATGTCACCCCTAAGGTAGTATTTGGCAAAACTCTTAACCGGTTTAATTAAAAATGGAAAGTTGCATCAAAACTCCTAATAACTATTTTAGTTACAAAGGTAGTGGATTGGGACTTTTTTCAGTGTTCGGTTGGCTTACATTTAAAGAAGTTAGTTATATTTCCTTAGTTTAGAGTTACTTACAAACTTAATTTATCTTCGCAGCAGGATCGATAAAATGGGATTGCTACAAAAGCTTTGTTTCAATTAAATACTAAGGCATGAGAAGCAGTATGTTTCTGAAGGATTATTGCAGCCTTGGGCTTATTGTAAGTTTGAAGGCTGAATTACTTAGCAAGTTGAGAAGTTCAGTAATTACTCAGAAATAAACTGTAGTATCTTCTCGTTGTGGATAAATTGTTAGTGTTCTAAGAGTACTAGTGATTTTTTTACTCAGGATTATTATTTTTGTTTAATATTTTCATGCTCTGCCATTTAAATCATTGGTATGAATTTATCATCAAGCTTCTTTCATATGCTTTTGTTGATTGTATCTTAAAAGTCTAATTTTGCTGACATTTAATACATAAGTGGAAATAGCCTTATTTTATATTACATTTGAACTTTTATATGGTAGCTGGACACCAAGTTATTCTTCTGTAGTACTTTTTCCCTTAAATTGAAGCATCTGCTGCTTCTCCGTATCCTATTCTTCCTCTTGTCAAACAATCTATTAAAAAGAAGGTTTGATTTTGGGCTTTGCACCAGTCTTCCTTTGTGACTTAGGGCAAGTAACTAATACATCTGTGACTCAGTTTCCCCTTGATACAAGCAGGCTAGTAGCAGAGGGGTGTTATGACGATAACTAGAAATGATCAGGTAGTGTGATGTTAGGTATTATTGATGTCTTAGATCAATGCACTACTGACACTGTTGAGAACCCCAGTTTAGAGTTTTAGCTCAGTAAATGGTTGTTGTGCATATATGTTTATGCAGATATCAATATCATGCATTTGATTTCCATCAGTCTTAGTGAGCTTTGGAGACCTGGTCCTGAGAACTGTGTAATTTGGAAGCCACATCAAAATATTTTCTTATGCTGTGTGTTGTATTGTCTTTTTCTGAAAATGCGTGATCTGTTCTTAACCCTCTACTGTTACTGTTTTGTTCCACTTATTTCATTGCTCAATGATTTATGACGTATGCACAACATTTTTGTAATGAAATACTGTGATATTAAAGTTTGCTTAAACAGAACTTCCAAGAACTTAGGATAAGCTATTTGTTACTACCACAAAGGTACAGTAATGTCTATAAATAATTCCTTCAGAACAGAGTTATTTGAGCCTCTAAACCTATGGCTCATTACCGTGGCAGATCCTCTGGCTTCTTATGTGGTGGGGGCAGGCTGTATACTGGAATATTATGGTACCTTTACCAGTTGATGTGGTTCATTCAGTGATTGTTGTGGCTCAAAAGATGTTGAGATAGGCTTATATACATAAAACTTTATTTCTGGTGTCTGTAACAAGTGGCATTGGTGAACTTCAAGGTTACCTGGAGTGGATGGGGGTAGAGAGTGAGTGAGAAAAGGGAAGAGAAGACTCTCCAGTGGCCAGCTGGGAAGAGGAGCAAAGGCTTTCCCTGGACATGCAGTTCAGTGCAGTAGGTGACAGAGTTTTGCCACATATCTCCTCTAGTGTGATACATTTTGACTGGGGCCTGCTCAAAGTCCTCATTTGCTGTTCCCATTTATGATGCTTTTAACAACGATTAGCACATGCTTAATCCGGTGCAAGTGTTGCAGGCTGACTGGTTGCTAAGCATTTTTAGATATATATTATTGGGCAGTAGTTATTGGGTATTTAAATGACGGTGTCTGTTTTGTTATGCACTAAGTATCATAGAATCATAGAATTGTTTAGGTTGGAAAAGGGCCTTTCAGATCTTCAAGTCGGACCATTAATCTAGCACTGCTAATATCACCACTAAACCATGTCCATCAGCACCTTGTCTCTTAAATACTTCCAGGGATGGTGACTCAACCATGTGCTTGGACAGCCCATTCCAATGCCTAACCCTTTCAGTGAAGAATTTTTTCCTAATATCCAATCTAAACCTTCCCTGATGCAACTTGAGGCCATTTCCTTTTGTCCTGTCACTTGAAGAAGGGACCAACACCCACCTCTCTGCAACCTCCTTTCAGGTAGCTGTAGAGTGCGGTAAGGTCTTTCCTGAGTTCCCCTTTCTCCAGGCTAAACAACCTCAGCTGCCTCTCACAGGACTTGTGCTCTAGACCTTTCCCCAGCTCCCTTGCCCTTCGCTGGACATGTAACAGCACCTCAGTGACCTTGAAGTGAGTGGCCCAAAAATTGCTTTCTTTAATGTAAGCATAAATATAAACTGAAAGCTGCAAGGTAAGGTGTTGGAATAAATAAGGAGTCATTCTCACACTGGTGACAGTAGCTTCCAACCAATCTCTGCTGCAACAACGGTGTTTGAGATTGCAGTTGAAAGATAAAGAGGATAACGCCATGCAAACAACAGGTTCAGAAAGCAAAGGAGACACATAGCCACATATCTGGCTGAAAGGGTACAGAGCTGCGAGTGAAAAGCAGCCTACAGGATTGTGAATGGACGGCCGTTAGCATTACGCATCTTAAGGCACTGGGCAAAAATGTGATGCTTCCTAGGAAGAGAAGTTACAAAGCATGTTTAAATTGAAAGCAGGGAGGTTTAGATTAGATATCAGGAAGAAGTTCTTCACAGAGAGGGTGGTGAGGGACTGGAACAGCTTGCCAGGAGATGTTGTGGATGCCCCATCCTGGAAGTGTTCAAGGCCAGGCTGGATGAGGCTTTGAGCAACCTGGTCTAGTGGAAGGTGTCCCTGCCCATGGCAGGGGGGGTGGGACTAGATGATCTTTAAGGTCCCTTCCAACCCAAACCATTCTATGATTCTGTGTTTTCAAATAACTCCACTTGCCTAAGTCCCCCAAGAGAAAAGGATGCTGAGAAATTGTATCACACATCTTTTCTGAAGGTGTCTTGAAAGCAGACAGGGAGCAGGGCATTAGGGCTGAATGATTTCTTCTCCCACTGATTGCTTGCCTATGCCACCTTCCCTGGGGGACTGGATGCCTTCTTTTCCCTCTGTACATGGATATGTATCTGAGATGATAAGGTAAAGCACATATCGCTCTGGCAAGGTGACATTTAGAAGTGGGTGTTTGCCACCAGCCGCTTCCCAAGTTGTCCTCAGAAAAGAGGGTGGCGTTACAGTGGGGAATCCATGTGTTACGTGAGTCACAGTGTGGGCACATCTGCTTTAAGCTGTTGATCTCTTTTACTTCAGGTCAAGCTGCAAACTTACACTCTGAAGCAGAGAGCATCAGGCATCAATGTATTGAGTTTCTGCATTACGTGAAAGTTTTCATCTTCAGGTGAGATTTGCACACAATCTACTGACTTAAGTGCTGAGCTTTGTCTTGCTGCTTCTTGTCCATCTTCTGACTGTGTGTCTGTGTGTGTGCATTCAGGTACCTGCAACCTCCTGAAGTAGAAAATGATGGAATGCTCCACCCATATGAAGAACTAGAAGCGCAGTTGCCATCGATGTTGGTGGAAGAGCTTCATGCTTTGACCATGCACATTGGTCACCTTTGTGAACTCCCTAGTAGTGTCCTGGCAGCATTTACTATTCAACATCAGGCAAAGGTTGATGTCTTTTATAACTTTAAATTTTTTTGCATAACAGTACACAGTCAAGTTGATAAATTTTAGGTGAATAAGAATTAATCTTTCTTCAGGCTGACTCCTGAGCTCTGGATTTTCTGTTGTTGTTTTTATGTTTTACAGCTTTTAGAATTCCTCCTGCACTAAAATGATAATACCAATTACAGGTAGATAAGTTGGCTTGAATTAGCATAGCATGTTTAAAAAATTCCTCGTTGTTTGTCCTTATTGATGGTTAAAATTTCTGAGCTTCCCAGTAGGAGGGACCCTTCTTTAAAAGCACACTCTGAAATTTGACTCAAAATAGGAAAAGATCATGCTTATTAAGAAGAAAAGTGCAGTCATGGAAGTAGGCGCTGCAACATTAAATGCTAGCGAAGTATACACTGTTAAGATTTGTGCATACGTATAATAACTAATGCTCTCAAATCTTCTAGAGAAAAAAAAAAGAATTTCAGTCTTGGGTTGTATGAAGTAGTATCTGGAGAGGAATGATCCACTAAGAAGCAGCATTTTTAATCTTTCTGTTTGTTTAGCTTGTCAGTAGGGCCACTGTTGAGCTGATGAAAGAACCAGTAATTTCAAGTAAACTTAAAGGAAGACAGTACTGAAATTTTGGAATTATTTTAGGAGCACAACTTACTACAGCAGTTTGTGTGCTACCTAATATTTTTCTCGAAAGAATAACTAAGAGGTTTGTAATCTGTCAAGCTTGAATCAAGACATTGTGTTTAAATTGTAGTTTAGATCAGATTAAAGACTTCATGAACATCCTCTGCAGACAGGATTAATTGTCACGAAGGTTTTTTGTTTGTGTTCTTTTTTACTTAACCTGAATGGCATGTTTGTATGCTGCAGTCTTTTTGATCAACTACCCATATTGTGCAGTGCAGGCAAAATGTATGCCCATCTTCACGTGTCTTAGTACAGTATCCAGAATTCACTAAAGAAATGTTAAAAATAAAAACAGTATGTATTTCTGATCACAGGTCTTTCCCCCATCATGGCATTTACTACACCTCCACTTGGATATTCATTGGCTAGTATTGGAAATTCTTCACATCCTCGGTGAAAAAATGATGAGTAAGTATACAGGTTTTTTTTCTTGTACATCTGACTTTCCTAGATTTCTCATCTTAATTTGTCCAGAATCATTGGCTACTTTTGGTGGTGTTTAAGCATAGCTATATTTAATTGGGTAAACTCAAATATTGTGAAAACAGGTTCTTTGTGAATCTTCAGGTAGCTCAAGTTAAATGAAATGGTATTAGGAATTTGTTCTCTCAAAACTTGACCAAGATTATGAAGTTTGTTCTCCGCTGATGCTTACAATGTACTAAGTATTTAATAACAATACATCTTTTTGGCATCACGAATAAAAATGAATTTGCAGAGATCCTGAATACGTAACAGTGAACAGCCTTTCTATGAAAAAAAAAAAATGTAGGAAAAGTGTCCAAGGATGGACTAGAATAAAAGAATTTCAGAACAGATAGATAGTTCACATTGTTAGCTGTATGCGACACTAACAAAATACTGGGCAAAGGAAAAAGCCTCAGTCAGAGGAGCTTGTAAAAGTACAGCAAGAAAAGGGCAAGGCAATAGCTTTTTCTTGAAAGCTTTTAAAAGGGCAAAAAGTAGATTGATAAGAGTAAGCTGTTCAGAGAAGCTAGATAAAAAAGGTCATGGAATGCAATTGAAGAACCCTACTTCACAGTAGTTCAGTTTGCTAAAGAATAATTGTTAAAATAAAGATGATAACTTTATTTGCTTTGTAGGAATTGTGTATTGTTCCAGTCCATGCTAGCAAAATAAATCACAAAAGTGTTGGGTTTTTTCTATAATCATTATATCAATACAATCAAACCTCCCCCCTCCCAATTATTTTCAATATATGGCCATGTAGGAATTGCAACAGCTGGAGTGACATTGAGGTCTGGAAAGAATGCACTGTATGTTTAGGCCGGGTAACTGGTACAGAATATGAACTCTTGGATTAGCTTTCGCCTGCTTTGAGTGTTGTCACAACACAGCCTCATTTGGATTAATGCATCTTCACTGTTTCTGCATGTCTCTGTTACTGTATAATGTGTGGGTTGGCTATTTGTTCTGTAATTCTAAATTTCTTTTATGATCCATTGTGGGATAACCTGTTTTCCTTTTTTGGGACCTTTTGGAGGAAGGATAGGACAACTGTTGGAGGTAATTATTTGTCCAGAATTCTATATTTATTTATTTCTAGAGAAAGTTCTGAGTAATAATGCAGCAATCTGTTTTCATAAGAGAAAGCTCGTGCTTTTTAACAAGAGAATTTACTCGTGAAGACAGGAGTATCTCTGCATATATTATCTTGTCTTGTATTCTTATGTGTCTTGTAGAATTTCTTAAGTTCTTATCTCATTATGTAAAGTAAGCCGAGTGGAAACTTCACACTGCTGAGACCTGTGTCAGAGTAGTGGGTTCAGGGCTTCACCCTGCATTTCCAAGAATAAAATACAGGCTTGTTCTACATATCTTATGTTCCACTGATGTCAAGGGAGTTGTACTGTGGGAAGGCTTGTGGGATAAGATCTTACAGCCTCTTAACTTTACCATTTTATCTGTGCTCATGTCTGCAAATGCTCAAGTTGGAACATGATCACACCAGCTTTTTACATCAACACATCCAAAGGGAAGTGTTAGACCTCTCCAGAATTGTTTGTCATCAACTTGTATATCCGCAAAACATGTCATGATTTCAGAACATGCGCACTGGCATGTGAGAAAGAGGAACTTACAGATAAATAAATCTTTATTCCACTGCAAAAACTCTGCCAATAGAAGGGTGTAAAGTGCCAGCTTATTTTACTGTCAACCAGAAGAATACCAGACTTCAGTGTAATAATGGACTACTTTGAACTTAGAATGTATGAACTTTCCCAAATGAGTTTGTACATTTCAACAAACCAATTGTAAAATATATAGAATAGGAAAAAAAATTCCTGTCGTCTTGTATTCCAACAGCCAAACCCAGTACTAAATAGGTCTCATTTTCTTTTGTCTTTTAGGACAAGTTGTGTATGCTAACCATTTCATAAATCTAACTGGAGAGAATTTAACCAGTATCAGTTTATTTGAAACACACTGTGGAAATATCATATCTGATTTAATAAGCTTGTCCATCAACAAGTATATAAAGGTAACACTTTTTCTTTACGTAGCACACAGGCAGTTAGATGCTTGTATTGGGAACTGTATGAATCAGATACTGCACCGATGCATAGATGACTTCCTACTGCTAAGTTTTAAATGTTATGTATGGCTTTGTATCTCCATATTTTAAAGAGTGTTATTTGTTAGGAGCTCAAATTGTGTTATATTTATTCATGACCATCTGCCAGTTGAATGAGAGAGTAATATTGAAATGCACTGTGTACAGAGCAGAAGTGAGTGCCACATTTCCCAAGTTCAGTGTTCCAGGTTTGATGCCAAACATGGCATAGTCTAAAAGCTTTAGAGCTATAGATGCAAAAAAAAAAAAAAATCCCCAAACCAAACCTCTTTTCAAACTCTCGACAGGAGCAAAAACAGAGTAACTAATCCTGGCAGCAAGCTAACTGGACACTTACAGAATGTCACATCACACTTTATTGTTGTGCTGCTCCTATTTCTGCAACCTCATCTTTCTGTTACAGCTCTTTTATGTTTGTCAAGGGAAAACTTGCCCTTCTCTTTTCCTTCCTTTTTCTTACTTTCTGTAGCTGCAGTGTTTTTCTCACTTCTTTTGAGCACTCCAAAGCTAGAAAGTCATAATAGCTCCATACAGCAGCCAGCAAAAGAGCTGCGTAATCTCCTTCGACTGTCATGGTGAAGCCTGCTTTAGATGGGTGTGTGTGATACATGAGTGCAGGACCGGACTCTGAGAATAAGTAGCAGTGACCACTGTATAACGTATGTCTTCCTAGTACGAAGACATGAAAAATGGAGTCCTCCTCCTTTCATATTACTGATGGATTGGTGGTGGTTTTGTTTGTTTGTTTGTTTTTTTGGAGGGGAGAGGAATTGCTGTAGTAGCATTTGATAAATGTTCTTTTAAACTATCTTTCTGTAGAGAACTCTGTAACGTTTTAAAATCAGTTTTGATCTACGAAATTATCAGATAATACTGCAACCTCCTCCCCCATCAAAGGCAAATAGATGAGAGTAATTTTTTTTAAAGGGAGATTCAAATAGTATCTGTTGAGCATTGTGCTTGATGATAGGCTTTGACATGTCAGATACTAAAATGCTAAAATTCATCTGACTTTCAGAGGGCCATATTACAAAGAGAAGCTTGTTTTGCCACTGCTCTCTCTTCAGCTCTCCCTAGGCTTGGGCCGCACAGCTTGAACTAGTTCTATTTGAGATTGATTTCTGAAGGGGGACTTGAACCTGCGATGGATCTTCAGTCAGTGCCTCCCCTAGTATGCATTCATTGCTGTAATCCAGTAATGGAAATAACATCCCTCAAAATCGTTCAAAACACAGCTGATACCTGTAATAGATGACACTGTCAGCTCATCACTGAAACATGTCATTAAGCTTTGGCTGAAAGTATTGAGAAGCACAGTGCTTAACATATGTGGGTGTCCTTGGAAGGAGGGACATAAATTAATCCTCCACATTCGTATTTTCAGATCTGTTTCTTGGGCAGCTCTGGAATCAAGACTTTCGACTTGGATCATATGCTGAACCCATTGTGCTCTGAGATAGATTTAGCAGAGAAATACATGTTCTTGGACACTTTCTGTTTTCAGCAGCACATCTCTAGCACCAGAGCTTTAGCGCCCCAACAGTACCACATTTTGAGGTTATAACACTTCCTACTAAGATACTGAATGCAGGACATTGCAAAAGGAGATCCAGGCTATCTCTGAAGAGGATCTTGGTTAACCTTAGTCTAATGAATGTCTGTATGGTGACTTGCTTTGATACTACTAGCCAAAGTCCATCCTGGATGGTTACTGCACATTTCCTGCAGAAGAGATCCTGCTGTCTTGTAGAAGAACGCAGTAGTCGATGCAGATAGTAGATGACGAAACCTAGTTGCTGCAGCAACTGGTACTCCATGTAAAAGGCCTGAAACTCGCTTGCAAGACAGTTTGTGCACCTAATATTTCCATAAAAACCTCCTGTGTTACTTTTGTGTAAGTAAGACTGTAATAAGTAGACTGCCCCTTTCTGAGGGATCTCTTCTGCTTTGTTGATGAGTGTCCTGGTTTAGCCCTGTCTGGCAATTAAGCACCACCACTTGCTCTACCACTCCACCCCCCCCTCACTCCTAGTGAGGAAGGGTCAGGGGAAAAAAAAACCACAAGGGAGGCTCGTAGAAAGCTGAGATAAGAACTATTTAATTATATAAATGAAACTTACGGAGTTGCTAACAATGCTATTGCTAATAAGTAATTAGAAGAACAGAAAAATAGAACAAATGATACAGGATCTCACCACCTGTGGGTGGACACAGCCAGGTTCCAGGACAGCAAGTAACACCCAAGCCCCCGACGAGAAAACCCCCTTCCCTGAGCCCGGGAGCCGAGAGCAGGGGGAAAGAAAACCTTCAACTGCCCCTTCCCAGAGCCGTCTGTCTGATAAAAGATGCTAACTGCCTGCTAATCGCCCGACATGAGGTCTGGACAAAGACTGCGCTGCCGAGAGAGACAAAAAACACACCCCCACACCTTTCAGGTCCAGCCTCCGCAAGCTTCCCCCCCGGCCCACTCCCAGCACCACCGGTACGGGGGGTAACAGTGACCACTCAGCTTGATGTATTATGGAATGAAACAAAATCTTATAGACTGGCCCTAGGAGAGCAGCTTGTTGCTGCCTGGGACCAGGACAGTGAGTCATAACCAGAATATTTTTGAAGTGCTAGAATTCTGGGAAGTTAGTAGTTAAATAATGATTTATTTTTTTTTAAATAGACTTTAGTGGTCACACTGATATTTATTCTGAAGATAATATTTACATAAGATTGATCCGGGTTGTTGAGAGACTCCCATAACGCATCTTTAGATGCATGAGGAGGCATGGGCATATGAAGAACTCCACACAGCTTATGCAGGATGAGAATAATAGAATTATTTTAAATATTCCAGTTTTTACCACCTGATGTTCTTAATTTGATTGTCAGGGTCCATCCTGGCAATTTCATAACATAAGCAGGGTTCTTTGTAGAGAAAACCAGTGTCACAGTTATAGACACACATAAACTCATATTTATAATGAAGTGTTCAGTGTTTAAACCTGATTTGGAGCTGTCTGAAAACAGTAGTTGTAAACCTATTATTCTAAAGGTGGATGATAAATAAAAATTCTGTATCCTTATAGAATGTCATACAGATTTGAAACTAGTAGTGATATATTTCTTCTTTTAATTGTGTGGTTATTAGTCATTCACTCCCACTTCTGTAATGTCTGTTTCCCACAGCTGCTGTCATTGGCATTGCATGTTTTGATTTAATTTTTCATTTACACCGTTAGGTTTCCAAACTCAGAAATTATTTTAAGTACCAGTGTGATTCGAGAATAGTTGTGCATGAATGGATCAGGAAGAGCATGAGGCTATAAAAATTCAGGATTCATCTCATCAGCTCTTCGTGTCTAGGAGTTAGTTGGCTAAACTAGTCGCCCAGTGTCTTTTTATTGCTTTAGAGGGGTGTAGGTTGATTATTCAAACTTAGACTAATCATTGTTTAGGGATAAATTATGACCTGCTTTGTCTTGCCTCTTTTCTTTCTACTTTTCTGCTATTGTGTCCTTACTGAAGGTAAAATGTGCTGAATTATGTTACTTAACCAAAGGTTTCTGTTTTTACCACTTCTGAATACAATTCAGTGGATTCATAGGTCCTAAGACAAAGCAAGTAAAGTTTTGTCTATACTGTGATGATTTTAAATGTAGTGCTGATAGGTCTTAAAAACGTTAAAGCGTACAGAGGATTTTTATGTATTTAGCACTTCCTTTTGCTGTTTTGCTTATTTTGTTTCACAATTCAGGGGATGTAAGACTGAAAAATGAATCACAAGAAGACTACTTTGCATTTGAAATCCATCAGTTTGAGTGAATTTTGTTAAATATGGAATAGTAATCAAATAACGTACATGACTTGAAATATGCTGTTTTTTGCATATTAAAAGAATGCCTTGCAGTAAATTTACCGAAAAGCAGATTTTGTGAAGTGTTGTGGGAACATTAACATCCTCATGCCAACAAAAACATTTTCTACTAGCATTATGACTAGTCATTAAGGATTTTCAGTTAAAAATAGCAATAACAACTATTAAATAATTTTAAATCTTTTTCTTATCTTCCCAAGGACATCAAGAAAATCTAATCAGTCATTTTCTCTTTTCACTACTGTCAGACAGTGAATCAGTATTTATTGCAATTCATTTTCATTTAGGCCTCAGAAACCTATCTTCATTTGATTAAATAATGTTTGAAAGTGGCTCAGAAGAAACTAAGAAATAGCACAGCCTATAACTTAGGTAGAATTAGTAAACAGTCTTTGTTGTATGAGAGATATATTTTTGGTGTTAATGAAATAATGCACTTTCCAATATGTAATTGTGGGTATATTATTTAACTGCAAAAACACACGACCAACCAAAGAAGCAAAACCAGAGGAAATGTTGGTACATGAAATGCAATTTCAAAAATAACACTTCTCTGAATAATTTTATTGTATATGCTCTTCAGGTGAGACCTTCTGAGGCTCTTACTAGTCATCATTATCCCTGTATCTGCATTAAAGAATTATGGATTCTACTTATTCAGCTGCTGGACCACAGAAATAAAGGGTCTCACACAGAGGTAATGGAAGAATACTGTTACATATACATGCATGTTACATATGCAGTACAGTTGTCAGATGTTCCCAGATTGCCATGAATGCACTAGTTCATGTATCTGATGGTAGAACTGAACTTTGCATTTTTTTTAGGAGGGTTGCGTGCTAACTGTGATGCTTTAGGCCGCCGTCTTGAGTGTGCATCAAGTCCTGACTCTAGGTTTGCAGTGTACTGTGGTTGTGACCTAGTGCACTGGTAAGGAGTGCTCCTGTGCTAAGGAAAGCAAAGGAGCAGACTGTGGAAGTTGTATGGTAGAACAAAAGAAAAGAAACTATCTTTGCTGATTTTAAGGTATTATTATTTGCAATTTATGTGTTATGCCGTGCAATGATTCCTCCCCAGGCATTAGAGAAACAGGTACAGTCAGACCAGTGATCAATCTCGCCCGTGAATGCCTGTACCTCAACTACCTATTCAAGAACAAACTGGGTTTTGTTTTTAAATCTTATAGCGTCTGACTTCTTTTGATGCCTCCTTATACCTTTATTGGAAAAGCCTCTTCTCCTTCCTTACACCAATATGACTTTATATGCCTCTTCAGTTGTGGGTGGTTTTTTTTTTGGTATCTCCTACCTTCTGCCTTTTCTAGTCTGAGGAGTCTTA
Organism: Eurypyga helias; assembly: GCF_000690775.1. Lineage (NCBI taxonomy): Eukaryota > Metazoa > Chordata > Aves > Eurypygiformes > Eurypygidae > Eurypyga > Eurypyga helias. Next base: position 64,974 of record NW_010257117.1, on the reverse strand, counting down.
ACTGCGTTCAGTCATTCTTTTCACAAGTGCCATTCTTTACCCATGGGCATCTTTGCATCCTTCTCTGAACCTTTTTCATTCGACTACATCCTGTTTTGAGTATCTGAGTACCAAGATCGCATGCAGTATTCAAAGTATGGATTAGGTGGCCATATGATTTTATGTACTGCATATTGATGTTTCCTTTTTTTAAGTTTTCCTTTACTGGTATCTTCCAGTGTGTTGATTTTTCTTTCTGCTCTTAGGATTGAGCTGATGTTTCTCTGAATGAATATTAGGAAGTGTCATCAAAATCATTTGAAATTTTTCTGAAATAATTTTTCTAAAAACCAAAGCTGTGATCTGTGCAATGAGTACTGTTCGCTTAGTATAGAATGAAGTCCTTCACAGTAGCAGAGTTGGAACAAAACAGGGAATTTGAACCTCAGTTTGCTGTATTTCGGACTGTTTATCTACCATCTACTACTGTCTTTTTCTTGTTTAGGTTAGTCTGACACTAGGACATTGTATATAATCAGATATAAAAAGTCTTTGTTAAAGAACTCTAGTGTCTCTCGTATGAGTGTTTGTGCACCACCCCATCTGCACATCATCATTCCATCAGCTTGTAATTTTGCCTTCGAGAAGGGACATTCTAAAGTAGCTCCAGGTTTTTTCTGGTAATACCAAACACCATTTTTTGTTATTTTCTTTAGATGACTGTCATCTTGCTTGTTCTCTGTAAAAGCAAATTAACCAATAGGACAGTATGTAGAGGAAATTGTTAACATAGGCTGTTATTCAACACAGTAAAAATTTACTTTTGCATTTTCTACAGTGTTTCTGGAGCTTGGTGAACAAAACTCTAAAGAATATGTTTGAAAGGCCAGATAGTTCTGAAAGGACGTCTGGGTTAGAAGCAATCCAGTGTAAAGACCCATTGAGTTTTAGCTGGTGGATTATTACTCATCTGGCATCACTCTACCAGTTTGACCGTAATGGAAATCTAGATGAAAAGGTGGGTATGATTTTTTCTAAATACATAAAAGCATTAGAATTTATTTAGGTCTCTAACTTTGCTAATTATTTTTGTTGACAGAAAAAAATTCATGTTGTAATACAGGAATTTTCACACTCTTTAAAAAAAGGTCCTTTAATGTTGGTGGTGGTAAGGTGTACTTTTAGTAAATGCTCCAGGAGCCTTTGATGTATTCATGTTATATACCAGATATTCAGTAGACTACTGTATTAAGGAAACTTAAAATATCCCAGCTGGTTAGTAGCACATATACTTAATGATGTAGCATATGTTTTAAGACTGTCTGCCTGCAGCATAAATGCTTCACTGGGTTTGTTGTTTTAGGAACTGAACATGTTACATTGTACCGTATGAAGTACAAACCTCAAACACTGACTCTGTAGTTAGTAGAACCAGAGCATGGTTTGGGTTGGAAGGGACCTTAAAGACCATGGAGTTCCAACCCCCCTGCCATGAGCAGGGACACCTTCCACTAGACCAGGTTGCTCGAAGCCTCATCCAGCCTGGCCTTGAACACTTCCAGGGATGGGGCATCCACAGCTTCTCTGGGCAACCTGTTCCAGTGCCTCCCCACCCTCTCCATGAAGAATTTCTTCTTGATGTTCAGTCTTAATCTACCCTCTTTTAATTTAAACCCATTTGTTAATGCCACTTTTTTGTCAAAAGGTGGTAGTTCTGCTCTGGATAAATTCCATTCTGCCTAATTGCATTCCCTTTGCATCACAGCATTGTATGTTTGTGTACACAGCTTAATTTTCTGTGTTGGTGTAGTACCAATAGACACTGTCTAATAAAACTTGAATTCAAGCTGCAGTTTAGGAATTTCTGGCAGTAAATTCCAAAACATTTGCTTTTAGAAGATGGCCTTAGATTTTCCTGCTGGCTGGGCAGGCTAGTGTCTGATTAATCAGGTTCTTGTCTGTGAATCTCACTGTGAGGGACTTACCGTTACCATGGGTTCTGTAAGGGGCGTGGATGAGACCTGCACATGCCATTCCTGACCTGTGAGATGTATGTAAGGCCATACTTGGTACTGATGTGTTAAATTCCTTCAAAGACCTTGCTGCAGTTTTTGCAGTTCTGGGGTCGTGTAAATCCTGACCCGTCTTTCAGTCTCTTACTCTGAGGTTCATCCTGCCTAGTTTTAAGTTTCTTATCATTAATTGGGAAGGAAATAGACAGTGGCTGAGGCAATGAATCCATTTTGAGAGGAATGAATGCTGCCAATTTTTTTTAATTGACTATGGCTTCTAGTCAGCTCACTCTAAAGAGATAGCTGAAGACCCAGAAATGTAATGGGTTTTATGTTATTTGTTTGGGGTTTTTTTGTCTGGTAGTGTTTTTGGCACTAGGAGAAATCAGGTCATGCCACCTTCTGTCATCCCTCCTTCTGTTCTCTTCTTTTGCTTCATTGTAGTTGTGTTTGGGTGCTTTTGTTTCCTCGTTGTGAGGGTTTTTTTGTTGTGGTGGTTTTTGTACGTTTCAGGTAGATTGCTTATATTCCCTGGTTTGACAAACATGAGCTATATATGTCTCCTTCTGCAAATTGGGCTTAATTGCCCTTTCTTGTGAAGTATCTTTTATTGTTTGTAATTTAATAGTGTGTATTAAAATTGGAAAGGTCACATCCTTTTTCTGTTAAAATCTTTACTATGGTTTCCCCTCCTGACTTAGGCCAAAAGGTTAAAACCTTTAAACATGTTTGTGAACTTCAGATCTTTAAAGAAGGAAGGGTCTGATCACATCATATCAATTTGTTTTGGTAACTTAAGATCTCCCTCCCTCCGTCCTTAGATCTTTAAAAGCATTAGTGTATCAACAAAGAAGGAATGAAAATGTTGAACTTCTGTGAATGCTTTTTAATCCTAAGTAAAATTAGACTTTCTGATAGAAGTAAGGGTTACTTTCATTGATTTTTCTCTTGCAAATTACCTGGTTTGTCAAAAAAAAAAAAAAGGGGATGGGGAAGGTGTGAGGTGTGCTAACGTAGTGCTTGAATGCTTAGTTGACAAACTAATGACCAGTGCTGGTGACTAGAGGACTTGATGAATGAGGGATGTTTATGCTTCTGCTGCATGTGGGTTGACAAATCCTTTAGGATCCTGTGGCAGGCTGCTCACTATCATGTGATTCAGTCTTTTCTAATAATACCATGGCAAAATGAAGCAACTTCTTCCCCATTCATATAGTGTAAAATTACAGGCCACGTCTGATTGTCACACGGAAAGTTGTTTCAAGCTTCCTTTGCTTTTGCCCCATTACTGTGGTAGTGGGGGAGGACCACAGTCCATATTGTATTTCAGAGGGGCATTGGGAAGATAGAATTACTATGCTTCCTGGTTATTAGAGGAACTTAGATGGAGAGGAAAGGTTATTCCCAGGTCGAATACAGAAGCCAGTGTGAAGCAGACATTTATCCCACGTTTCTTATACTTTATGCCATAATCAAAGTGCAATGATACTATTTACTTTGATCATTGGATTTTTTTCCTCTCTTTCCTACTGATCCATACTATGTATTTAGTCTTGTGAGAGATTATTTTTTACCCCAGGCACTATATTGTTTAAATAAGCCAAACGGACATAGAATGGAAGAAAGGATTCCTGTTGTTCTTATTTTAGAGTAGGAATCTGAGGCGCAGTGACAGGAAGTGACTTGCCCAAGATTAAATATTAATTATTCTCCTGCCCATCTGAGAGAAGAGAATTGAGAAAAGATTGAGACCATCCTGTACATGCTCCTCTGATGTTTCCAGTAGTCTTTATGTCCAATCTGTTAGCTTTGCTTTCTCTGAGTGTGGCTGCGAGTTTGTCCAGGGATCCCTGATCTCTTAAGTGCTGTGGGTGGTTAAAAAAAAAAAAGGAAAAATCCATCAGTAACATTACCTTTTCACACCCCACAAGAATGTAATCTGTCATAGATAGTTGATGGTAACCATTTCTTTAGGTGTGTCTCCTGAGCCCCCCAGTTACAGCCTCAAACATTCTTTGAACGTTGTAAGATAAAATAGTCCGTGATATAAATTTGTGAAGTCAGTGGAATTACATCAGGGCTCAATGTAGTCCCGTTTTGTTGCTTAAACATCTGATGTGATAGCTTCATGACACATGCTTTCTTTTAATTAACTGTGATCAGAGGTGGGAGGGTGATGTGTCATAATGATGGTTATTCATGTGCTCTGTAGCAAAAATTGCCTCTAAGCCTATGTCATCTATGGAAGATTTTCAATTTTTTAATGTGGTCTGCATCGCCTTGAGGTTATTATGAAAGCTTTTAAAATTCTAAATAGGTTTCAGACTTGCTTCTTTTTATTTTCCCCCCTTATCTCATATAACGTAATTTCAAATATGCAATAATTCACATATATTGAATATATATTTCACACACATGAAACCATTTTTTGAAACTAGAAAATTTTGGTCCGGTTTCCTAGAGACTGTTAGGAGGGATGTACGGTATATGTCTCTTTCCATAACCCCACATCCAGGTCCCACTTCACTCTTCTGAAAAGCAGGATTTGTACATTTAAAAACCAAATGGGACCTGATGAGAAAATTTGCTACTTCTGAACATTGCAGGGGTCACTTTCAATCTACTCTGGGCTAGGGAAATATAGGCAGAGTTACTTGGGGCTAAGAATTCTTGCCTTTGAATAGAATAATCTGAAGTGACTATGTGGCAAGATATGCAAACATGGACTTCCAGCTGAGGAGCCTGGTACGGCTCTTCAGGTAGTCAGCTGTTGGTCCTTGCAAATGTTTCTGCCTGAGAACCCAGAGGGTCTCAGCTCAAGTTTTTGCTTTTAGCAGCACTTTTATGCACTGTAAAGCTTCCATGTTCTGTTGATGGTAGGACTCTTTGGGGGTGGAGGGAGGATCTTGTAAGCCAGCAGGTTTGGAGCAAGAGATGTAGATTCTACGTACTCTGACAGGGATGGATTGTAAACAGTTGCCATGCCATATTGCCAGTGTAGCGGGGAATACTGTTAGGATGCAAATTTAGTGGGATTTGAATGAAGCAAGTCTGTTAAGAGATAGAGGCAATTGAAGCTAAGAAACGAGTGCAGCAGGTGGTTGGTGTCATTCCTTCCTGGGTTGCGCTGAACCTGGATGCACTCTTGTAATCGACTCCAGTTGGTGTCAGGAGTTTGCACAGATCTTGTAAGGCGATCTGCATACTGCAGCTGATCTGGAACTTTGTCAATAAACATCAATATAAATCACATGTCCTTGGTCTATGGAAGTGCTAAAAGTATGTTCTGAGCAGGCCGATCTAGACATTCAGAAGTCTCATAGCCATTTAGCATCACTCCTAATATCTACTCATCTCTGATAAATCTGCCTTTTGAGCAGTTGAGTAGCTTTACTTGGAGTCTGCAGTAGGACCATGCCAATGTGTAGGTATTCACATAACATAAAGCTCTGAAATACAGCAGTCAAAATAGAAATCTGACATAAATACTAGCCAGAACTGTGTGGGAATGCTAACTGTGCACCTTCTGGGTTTTACTCATTACTGAAGTGCTGTCTTTACTCCTTGGCTACTTGTAGATGCTGTGGCCTCTCCTTCTGACAGGATGCTAGCGCTGGTTTCATGATACAAAGGCTTTGGCATCCAGAACAGTTTAGGAAGTCCTGTTTACCATCCTAGGCATGATATGCCCTCCGCTGTTCTGGCATAATTATTTGTGGCTTTATTCTATGACCTAGGTCAGGCTCTCCTCCCTTTTTCATTCGTTTATTCTCTCCTAAAGCTTGGGAGATCAGATCAGTTCACTGATCAGATCAGATCAATTCACTGATTTGGTTCACACTGTGTCCTACAAACAGAAGTACCGGGACAACTGAGCAGTAACATACTGCAGCTGTGAGGGCAGGAAGAGCAGCTGGCAGGAGGAGGAGGAAGCAGTGGGAACTCCTTAACTGATACTGCTTAAGTTCCTGAATCATGAAATCACAGCTTTAGTGTAACTTTCTGCAGATCTGTCCTTCCATTCGTAATGTACAGACTGGGACTTGCTACCATGAGCAATTTTTCAGAATTCTGCCTTTCTTACCATGCAAAAATGTAAAGCCACCAAGTAGTTAAATTGTGTTACATAAATATCAGTGCATCTTTTTAAAGAGCTCATCTTCAAAATTCTCTCTGTACTCTCTAGAGTTCTGTGTGGAATTGTCACCAAGTCACAACATTAAGTAGTGTTGCCAGTAGCAGAGGAGATGGAGCAGAATGGTGTTGCTGCTGGAAAGTAGTTGTATTTCAGTTACCAAAGCATAAGATATTGTAAGCTCTGTAGACATTTAAAGGATAGATATCTGCAGAATAATTTACAGGGCTTAACTGTTGTGATAGTGGAGGGAATGGGTAAGGCAGGACAATGATGAAAGTACTATGTTCACATCTCTAGTTACCTACACAAGCTGTATACATAACAGTATAAGAGATGATTTTTGGACCTCCTAGAACTGTATGTATGTTGGTTTGGTCTCCTTTATTATTTTCCTGGGAAATAGCCTTAGTTGCAAAACCTTCTATCCTTTTCTTTCCCACTTTGCCTAAATATTTTTTTTCTTCCCGTTTAATATTTTATGTAATTCTTTTACTTCACTAGCATGGTCTGGTTGATTCAAATGGATAGTCATTTATCTTCCTAAGCTGAGGAATATGAAATATGAGCTATATTTGACCTACCCTATAGTTTTTATATCTATATAGGCCATTACTATCTGACCAACTCCTTACCAAATTGACCAGAACAATCCTTAGTGTTTGGCCTAGGAAAAATGAGTTAAAAGTGCTTTTTCATTGAAAAGGAAAAAAACCTAGAAAGTTGAGGTTGTACCTTTTCCTCCTTCTTACCCCTTGCATCTTCCTTTTAATGTTAAAGAAAAAAATGTAAGACGTACTTACTGCTTGTACTAATCAAAAATGCTTGAATGTTTTGCTTCGTTACTAGGAGGGAAGGTTGGGATTGCAAATGAACCACTTTAAACCAGTTTAAGTTGTGTATTCTTTATTTGGTTTTGAGGCCTAAATTTTAGGGTAGGTATCAATTATATTCATAAAACAAAAAAGCTGTTTTCAATGATGACTACAGTATGCTGTCATGACATTAAATATTTCTGGAAATCTTTTGCCTGCTTATTTTCTTGTTATTGCATAATTATTCCTGTGAGAAATATAAATGCTATTTCATGCTGATAATCATTATTTTTCAGAAACAGAAGGAATCCAATTGGAAATTTGTGGAAGAACTCCTTAAAAAATCCACTGATGCTCAAGTAAGTGTGTAAAGGAAGAAATAATGAACAAGTAAAGTGTCAGGGATGCTTTCAGGAAAAGACAGTGCATGAAACAAAGTCCAACTAACAAGTGTATTTTTGGAATTCTAGTGTTTTTATCACAGGTAAATGAATATCCTTGACGTAGCTGAGCTATGGCAGTATACAGTTCTTTCTTTGTTAGCAGTTACACTTGCTTTAAAGTGGTTGTGCTTGATGCTAAATTGTCAGATAAAGGAAAAAGATAATTATCCTGGAAGGGTAGGTATATGGCTACTCTGACAAGATGTATTCAGAATAAGAACTGGATGCTTAGAAAATGTAAACCAGATACTGAATGTAAGGATATCAAGTTGAGGAGACATGATGAGGGAGATAGTCAGTTGCATTGAAAATTCAGCTATATCCTCGTCACAGCGGGAAGGTGACTTGCCTTGCTGAGCAATTTGTCTTACAGGCTTGAATCAAACTCTTACTGATAAGCTTCTAGTTTCTGAGCACTCATTTCATACCTTATCATTTTTCTTTCTGCAGAACTGTTAATGCAATGCTTCATGGCCCAGAGGTCAGAATTGACCTCCTTTTAAAATGCTTTCAAATATGCTGTTCATCATGTTTTTAAATATGTTACGTTGCTGCTCTGTAAATTTGTTCCGAAGTTGCATGGTACCAATTGTTGTATCAGCAACACCTATAAAAATAATTTGTTTACACTTAAGACCAGAATAAACGTTTATTTTTGTGTTTGGTCTCAGCTGAAGTAAAAAAAAAAAATCCTGCAAATTTCTGTGGTTGAAAGCAGAAGAGGAATCAGTTATTTTTTTATTATTATTATTATTACTGCCTTACTCATGCAGTAGTAGTTGTGGTTGAAGCTGGAGCATAGAACAATACTCGTTACAACTACAGTTTTTGTAAAAAGATGTTTGGTAGTTGTTAGGAGAGTTGAAACAATAGATAGGGTATTAAAAAGTTGAAAAACTATGCTATACCTGAACTTTAATATTTGTTTATGTGGTCTTTCAGCTTAAAAGTTTAAGTCCTTTTGAGTGATTTTACAGTGTGTAACTGAATACACGCACTGTGCATATACATTAAAACTGTAGTGATGACATCATTTATTGGATGCTTTCCATTCTGTGAGAGAAACTGGAGAGATGTACAGCAGCTTATTAACCACCTTCTTTCATTGCATCCTCTGTATGTCAGCAACCTGAGAATCAGTAAGAGGATGCTTGTAGCTAGTTTTCTTCAAAATATTCCTCTTTTCTTTTGAATGTTTATTATTTTGAACAAAGATTAGTCTGAAGTTGAATATATGTAAAATACACAGCTTTCTGATGCTTCTGGTAAACAAGTATTGAACTGTGGACAGTTTAGAAAGGCAGCTAGGTGGCCAAGTTCAGAAGATTTGAATAGTGAGTCAATCATGACACAGTAGTATGAGGCAAATATCTGTTTCCATTTCCAAAGGCAACCACTGCTGGAATTAAAACGAACCCTCGTTTGCCAAGGATGTTTGCAACTATTACCAACCATCTAAGGAGCCATTGAGTTTACTTCCTTCTTTTTTTTTTTTTTTTTGGTGGTTGTTGTTGTTCAGTGTTTTTTCTTGCATTATGGAGTTAGCTGCTTGTAGGAAATGCTCCTTGGAGAGCACTAGTCCCTGTATGGGCATGCACAACTGCATGCAGCTACTTCTATTGGAAAACGCATCCTGCTTCCTCTGCCAGCTCACCAGCCTTCTTGATGGTGTCTAGGAAGAAGGTTGTCTTTTACCATTGGGCATGTCCATCTCTTCTGTTGGTCTCTCAGCTTCATATAGCTGCTCTCACCTTTTATCTTATGCTTTTGTATTTTTGAAGTATCTGCTGAGTGAGTTTATTCATGCGGGCTGCAATTTTTGTGTTGTGAAAAGGTGATTTAATAGGCACTGTTGCACATGTGGATTTTTAGGCTAAGGGAGCATCATGAAAGAAAAGAACCATCACCTTTGAATTAAAACTTGAGTTAGCTTTCAACGTCCTTAAGACAGCTAAGTATTGGGATGCAAAAATTAATAACCACCATTTAAAACTGCAGCATTTGGGTAGTTTCAGTGAAACTGTTGAGTTTAGTGATCCCCAGCACAGAGAGGGCAGCCTGACTGCGGGCGGCAGAGAGCCTGAGCCATCTTTATCCAGCATTTGCCTGATTTTTGGGGCTGATAAAGACTTCTTGGGGAAGATGCCCATGTCCAGGTGAAGGTTGCAGAGGGGTGCTGCTCTGTCATGTCTCCAGGTAGGCACTCCATCTTTCTAAGGATATAGCCAACCTGTGTCTGAGCAAGGAAAGGATGCGAAGGTGTTGTCCAGGTTAGGGTACCAATGGAACTGGGAAGCAAAGAATACTCTGTGGGCTGTATTGGAGCAGTAATGGGTACCTGGACACGTGTAAAGTGCTACTTCCTTGAATATATCCTTCGCACATTACTCATGTGAAAGATCTTCCATCTGTACCACAAAAAAGGACATTGATGGCTAAACTAGTTACGTGAGGTATTCCCTACTTTTGTTGTAATTTGGATTTCAGTTACTAGGCTAATGACAAAAGTAGAGCTGGTTTGCAATTCTATTTGTACTGCAAAGTGAAAATTACTGCACTAGGAATATTAACATCACTGTAGTTGTATAGTATGCAACATCAAACTGACTAAAGTTATGGATTGTCAAAATGAGATGAATTTGTCTTTACAAAGTGTTATTGTGAGAATCAAAAGCTTTTGTGTTCATAAGAACTAATAGCAGTCTGTCTTATTAGCCTTCTCTCGTTTTGGAAAATAAATGCTTCATGTTTCATTTCTGCCTCAATTTTGTTGTACTTTCACTATATTTTTTGTTTAATTCTACTCTAAAAGAGATGCAGAAGTATTTGTTGGGGTTCTAGAAAACCAATTTTGTTACTACAGTAGGAGGTCATAAGAGAAAAATGTTGTGTTTAGATAGTACTATCATTTTGATAGTATCTGGTGTTCCTCCCTTCTGTGATAAATTAAAACCTGACTACCTCAAGAGTTCTGATAGTATTTCCAGCAGTGCAAGAGACCATTTTAAGCAAAAGAGCAATGAGAGAATCCATTAATCCCAGGGGTATTTGAAGTCTGGAGAACTCTCATATTAAATTTGAGATAAAGCCTTCAGTACCATCTAGGTTTTGGAAACTGTTCTGGGACTATTGTTGGTCAGATAAATAATGGTGGAAATTGAAGCTGCTCACAGTACCATTATTATTTATTGTTGAATTAATTTAACTGAAGCACTCATTGTTTGTTGAATTAGATCCTAAACATAATCCTGTGCAGAAATTACAGCTTTAAGACTAACCATTCTATTTCTAAAGGGGGTGTGTGTTTTGCTTTGATTTTTTTTTTTAAATATTATTTGTAACTGGGTAGATCTCTCTAGAGAAATAGGTATGTTCAACTGCAGCTTTTTGTTTTATACCAAGACTCTTGCTTTTATTCATTTAAAAAAAAAAAAAAGAAGCTGTTGGAAGTGGCTGCAGGTCTGTCCCTTGATTTTTTTTTTTGTATAAGATTGTTATTTTGGGAAGACTGCTTATTTAATAAGTACAGTTATATATAAAACCAATCACCTTGAGGATCACCTTTCATTTGTAGGCATTTTTATTATATTTGAACTATTATTCTGTAAACCTTTTAATGAGTCTCTCTTGAAGAGTTTCTTTCCTATTTCAGTTTTTTATGTTGTTATATATAATGGTTTGACTATATCATTTTCCATGACAATTAAGAATGCCTTTTCAATTTTCAAGTTGGTTTAGAAATATACCACTTTTGAAGCCATATGCCCTAATTAATTGTTCCTGAGAAGAGAAGGCAGACATGATAAAAAGTTATTGTAGATGATTGGTGTAATTGTTTACAGTGTTCTGATAAAGTGCAGCAAATAATGTTTTCCACATGAATGTGTAGCCAGGTAGAGATAAGTTAATGTGTTATAGCTTCTTTGTGTAGGATTGAAATCAGGGGAAAAAAAGCAGCTCTTAAGCACTGTGGGTAAGAGCAGAAGTCCTCTTTCAGTAACACGTGGAAAGACTTCTAAAACAACAATCGACCAACCCCCGAAACAAACAAAAAACCACCCTGAACAAAACCCAACACGACCTATGGCTTTTTCCTTCATCTGGCATCAGTAGTTTTTTTTGGGGTTGTTGGTGGATTTTTTTGGTTTTTGTGGCTTTTTTTTTGTTTTGTTTTTTTTTTTAAGTGTTTTCTGAGCTGTATGAGCTTGGGACATAATTCAGGACCTAGCACTGTAATTGGAACTGAAGGGGATAACTTCTCAGTATTGATCTGAGGCATGGTTTCCTGCATTCCCCTTCCTGGGGCTGTGATTTTAAGTCATAAATATCATCCTCTATAGTTTTTTACCCCTTTTATTCTTCCTTAGCTTATTTTATGCTGTTAAGAATTTCCAGGCCTATAGTGTTTAGGTGAAATTGAAAGCTAGAAGTAGGTCAGGGGTTTATCTTGTCAGAGTAAGTTCACTACTATCCCAGCGGTGTGTTAGACTTACATGTGTAAAAGCCTTCTCTTAAGACAACCACACAAGAGCAGGCTCACAAAAGCTCTCTTATAGTCAGTGGAGACAACAGAAAGTTGTCCAGGTTTTATCATCCTATACTTACCATTCTAAGGTAAATGTCTAAAATAGGCTGATTAAGCATGATTTCTGTCTAAGCTTGGAGCTCCTAATATACTCTTGGATTGCAGGATGCAATGGTCAGCTTTTATCTTCTAGTTTGTCGTTCATATTAGCAGATGATTTTTTACTCAGTTACATAATTTGAAGTATTTTTTAGATTAGGAAATTAGTCTTAATACTCTGGCAGTATTGGGTTTACCTGTAGACAAAGTGATGTTGCCCTCCTGCAATAAACTTTTCATTCCCTTTTCAAGACTGGTGTGTTAGAGGAACACTTACGAATGCATCTTCAGTGCTGTTTGACTTTGTGTAATTTCTGGGACTTGAACCTTTCCATTGTCACCATACTCTGGGATTATTACAGCAAGAACCTGGTAAGCAGATGAATGTATAAAAATGTAGAATCACATGTGGATGGTCCTTGATTTTTAGCAATTATTTCTGATTCTCCTGTAGCCAAGCTTGATGGCTGCATTTTTGGCAAACTGACTAGTTAATTGCAGTATCCCTAAATTTGATATATTTAGTAATATATACTAATATTAATACACTATAGTATATTAACGTATCACAATATTAATATATTCATATTATATAAATGTAATATTAATGAGCATTATATAATGAATATAAGCTTAAATTTATATTATGCATGCATTTGAATATTATGAACATGTACATATTATGAATATGTACATATGAGTATGTAATATTTCTGTAAGTATAGAGTATAAATAAGTATGTGATTTTAATATTAATATATTGATGGATATTTTATTATTTATTAAGAAATCATGTTTAAATACATGTTATGGTCTGTTTCATTATGTGACAATAGAATAAACTGTAATATATTTTTACTCTTTATTTTTCACCAAGACTACCGAATTTAAGATCTTGTACAAACTCTTTGCACATAGTTACAATGCATTTTTATTTTTTGTTATGATAGGAACACGTTCTTTTGTTTGTGTGAAGGTTTGCATCTTATTGCCTTTGGAATATTAACATTTATTGTTATTTATCACCTTTTCTGGTTTCATTTATTCTTTTAGAACAGTTCCTTTACTGTTCCTTGGCTTGGTCTGAAGGGTCTGGCAAATGTTAGTAAAACTTCTTTGTCAATGCTTGAGTTGGTGAAACGTTGCGGTTGTGAACAGCAGATCCCCACCCTGTACGAGTCCAGCAACAGTTACTTCATTTTTCTCAGCATTTTGGCACGGCTGATGAAAGAAGAGGCAGAGAACAGTGGCGTGCATCCTTGGAAACAAATTAAAGGACGGTATGGCTGCTGTTTAGTTTCTCTTATGTTTTAAGAGGTCTAGTTGGTCAGCAGAGCCCTTCTAGCCACATAGCAAAGCACGGGGGGAGAAGGTAAGGGGGACGAGGGTTCCAGGATGATTGATAATTTGAAGAAGGCAGTTGTTCCCTGAACTTTCTGTTGACAGCTGAGGCAGTGACAGGGTCCAAGACCCGCATCCAAGAATCACCTTGGCATCCATGATGATTTACTTCATACCACAGGCCAGGAATTTGGTACACTGGCAACCTCTGCAGTGGTACAGCCCTATTGCCAGACAGGTAATGTAATTAAAGCACAGAAATTCTGTTTGAGCTGCATGTAAGCCATGTGTTGCCTGAAAACATGCAGACTGGCTCTTGCTAGGCCTGCAGTTTCGTTTATATTTTCTTTTTCATGGTTTCCAAAATTTCTCACAATAATTTTTTCTGAGGTTTTTAATTTGTCATTTAATTTTGAAATATCCTAATTAAGAAGTATGGTCAGTCATGACATAAAAAACCCCCAACCATAAAATATATATGTTCTAAATCAAAATCCTGATGTTTTATATACCTACTGAATCCTCAAAAATTTTATTATAGTAATGAGATTGTGCTGATCACTAAAGGTGCTAACTTTTTAACATTTTTTTAATTGGAGATAGAAGACAACATTAGTTTTGGTTTGGGTTTTTTGGTTTGATTTTTAATATTTTAAGTATTAATTATTTACAATTTTATTGAGTTTTAATAAAATATTTTTGCATAAAATTAATAAATATATTTAAAAATGTACATAGGTATGCCCACCTTACAAAGCTCTGGTATGTTTCTTCCAAGAAAGAGGCAGGGTTCTCTTGGCTATCAGGGAAGGTATGTCTAATGGCTATGTAGATTTCATGAGTTGTTACAGTCAGTAAAGTTCAGGTTTAAACTTTACAACTACATAGAAACAAATATGCTGTTGGATGCTGAATCAGTGTCTTGCTTTAGTTAGTAATTTTAGCCTGCTCTGTTTTTACTGAAAACAAATTATACTTATATTTTTGTGTTATTACAGCTTGTTACATTCCCTAATTTAAGGGGGGGAATAATAATATACAACATACGCTGTGTCAGTCTGCTCAACCAGTATTCATCATTTCTACCTCAAATAAATCAATTACACAAGTAGCAAAATTTAACAGCCTACAGCTATGATTTTGGGATGAACTGTTTTCAGCAGCTAACCAAGCATTAATTGATGCATGAAGAACGTAAATGCCTGTCAGTAGTAATTTACTACTAAACAACATTAATTGGATTTGCTGTAATTTTTGGTGGCTAGATTTGATAACCTCAGCACCATTTCCAACTTTTTTTTCCAGGTGACAGAATAGGAAAACAGCTTTTATGGATGTTTAACTACTCTATGTGGAACTTAGTTTAAATTAAAAGTGAAAGATACCCAAGGTTTTAAACCAACAAAACAAAAAGTTAAGCAGAACATTTGCATCTTATTCCCCCGTCGTAGGAATGGTGACATTTAATTAAAATACGAGCAAAGGTGACAGAAAAGACACCTATGTCAAAGCTTTCTGCTTTTTGTCAACCACTTTAAAGTTGTAAAGCAGCAGTGCTTCTCACCATCAGCTACGTACGACTTGAGCACTGTCATATAAGCAATACAGCTTGAAGTTTCTTAACATGCTGCTGGGGAGAGGTTTCTCTCACAAATGCCTCAGTTTCCCTGTTTTCTCCCAAACCTCTAGTCCGCAGTCCATACAGTAGGTGTGCAATACCGGTCGGTACAGACTTTGGCGAAGGACTGGGGAGAAAAGGAGCTTTCCCCTCCCTTTCACTGCACTGATGGTTAGGTAGGTGAGCCTTTGCTCACAGCAGCTGTGGCAGTGTAACAGAAGAACAGAAGTTGGTAGCTAAAGGAAAGAGGGTCCCTGGTCTTTTTTTTTTTTTTTTTTTAAATTTTCTTTGTGCCATATGGAAATAAGGGAGTTTCTAGGGAAGAAATTGGGGTACGTGACTTCTTTGCTGTTGCAAAGAGATGCCACTTGGCAACTTCCTTTCCTAGCAGCCCTCATGGACTAAATTTAATTGATGTGTGGGCATGATATGGAGGATGACTGTCATAGACAAAGGAGAGAGAGTCTGTTCGTAACATTTTGCTCAACTTTGTGCTAGAGCTGGATAAGAGAGAAGGGTTAGGCCATACCTGGGATTGAAAACTCTTAATGTGTACCTTGTACTGGGAGCAGAAAATTAAAATGGCATGTTTGTTCCAGTAGCCAAAAGAGTAGAAGAGGGGAAGGAAAAGAGGATATTTTAAATTTAAGGGTTATTGGAAGGGGATAACTGTAAACTAAAAACATGAAAATATAATTTGAGTCTATCAAGCAGATAGAAAATTTCATGCTTTAAGAAACTCTCTTTCCTGATTTTTTTTTTTTTTTAATGTAGAATTTATTCCAAGTTCCATCGGAGAAGAATGCAGGAGCTGACAGAAGTGGGCCTGCAGCACTTTTTTAACCTGTTCCTCATGCTGGCAATTGCTGCAGAGACAGAAGATATAGTGAGTCGAGTGTTGGAACTTTTGGATTTCCTTACTCCATCCTCCATCACCGCGTCTCAGAGAGCTCTCATCTGGAGAGGTCATTTTGCCTTCCTTTTGATTTATGTTGAAAAGAACATGGACATTAGTGTCCTGGCTGAGAAACTCTCAAGTGCTTTCCGTGAGAAGGCAAAGGAGTTTTTAGTAACCAAAAATGACTACACGCAGAAACAAAGTCTCTGGACTCTACTTTCAACCTATGTTGATGGTGTCCAAGAAGTGTTTGAGACCAGCTGCTACTTGAGCCTTTCTGAGGAAAAGTTGCTTAATGATGGCTTTACCATGCTGCTGCCTGCTTGTCGAGGAGCTGAACTGAGTATGGTCCTAAATTTTCTTCAGGTTGTTCTAGCCAGACTTCGGTAAGTTATTTAGTTACATTGTGGTTATAAGCTGGCATGTTGTTTTTCTGTTTAGGGTGAAACTGTAGTTCATATTGATTTCCTACTGAAATAGAGTAAAAGGAAGAGAAATCTCTGGAGGCTTTGAATGATATGTTAAATTTCAAAATCCATGAATACCTCACTGCCTGTAGAATCTTACAAATGTTTCCTTACTATTTCAGGACATTAGGTCTGAAATCCCTGATATTTTATTATGAATTAGGGGCTCTGTAGAAAGTCATCCAGTTGCTACTATTTCAGACAATACCATCATTCTTTTGGCACAGGAAATTTCAGAATCGTTATCTGTACTAAATTACTGAAGTTAGGGGGTTTTGCTGTGTGTTTTAGTTTTGTGCATTTTTTTTCTTCAGTGAATCTAGGCTATTTTTCAGACTTTTTTTTCCTGCCCTTTTTCACCAAGGTTGTAATCAAATAACAGTTATGGAGATTTAAACACTTGTCTGGGGTTCGACAGGAAAGAAAGAAATCATATTTTACCACTTTCAAGCAGTTCTGCTTTGAAGTACTAGTTCAGTTTTCAGCATCCACAGTGCCCTTCAATAAGCATATTTTTGTCTACTGATGCCTTTTAGAAATAGTCCTCCAGTTTGAAGCCCAAACTGCTTTTTCTTATAAGATATTAAGAGGCAGCTATTGATCTGCCATTACTTCAAATGCACAGACTGAAATATGTGGAAAGAGCTGTGGAAGAGTGCATAATAGGAATAGGGAGGCCCATATGCAAGATCTCACTTTAACTAGATTCTTTGTTATTGTCTAGTAGTTTGACTGCAGCTGTCAATAGCTTATACATCCAAAGACAACTGTTTTTCAGACAGTCTTTTGAAAAAAGATGAAGCATGAAACTAAGTTTAGTTGATTTATTATTTATTATTTCAGTTCAACTGAATGTATTTACTGGAATAAATTGGAGGCTTCAAAAATACTTTCAGTCTTCCCCATTAGCTAATACACAGCATTCGTTATGTTGTTTTTAAAGATGAAATAGGGAGAAAATTGAGACTGATGAAAAAGTTGCCCGTTTCATAACGGTACTATTTTGAAGCTTTCCAGTACTGGGGGTTATGTGGTCCTCTGGTAACACAGATAGGAGGGTATTAGAAGTTCACTGCAGACCTCTCAGTTCATCACAGACAAAGTACAGGACAGCATTTGTACCTTTTCTTACAAAAAGCAGGTCTACTGGAATATTTGAATTAGCGACACACTCAAATACTAATTGGTATGAGAGATTATTAGAGCCTTGTTTTTAACAGTTGTTTATTTCAGCTTCTGTATTTATACATTTGGCTACTGTTACCTGCTTATTTATCCCACCTACAGAGCAGCTTAATTCCTAAACGTTTATAAAACACTTAGTTCTACAGGTTGTATGGAACAGGAAAATGTTACTTGTTCTCTCTCCCACTTTGATAGACTCGCTGAAAATGGTCCTCTGTTGCCATACAAGTAAAACAACACTCAAATCACTTTCTTGGTTCAGAAGATCTTGGGTGACTCTGTGCCAACCAGATATTAAAATATTATTGGCTTAACCAGACTGATTAGGCTTGGTCTGTCTGCAGACTCAGAAAAGGATAAAATGTTTTAATGCCATTCTTTCCTGTCTCTAAAATCCAGGCAGATATAAGATAGTAGGCCTTTCATAAATGTAATTTTTCTGTACACTGCACTCTAATAATTTTGTAACTGTATGACAGGGAATTTACAGGTAGGAAGGAAGTGAGATCACTGATTAAAGAAAGAAGCTGCTCCCTCTGGGCTGTTAGGAAATAATAACTTCATGTGCCACTTTCTGCTAACCCCAGATGATGGCTCACAGGAGCATTCTTTATTGCTGATTAAGTAGCATTATGAAAATACTGACTTGGTTACGTTAACTAAATGCCTCAGTATTTAAAGCTTAAAATGTCAAATACTTTTAGCAGTCCCCTTTAATATATCTTGTTGGATTGGTAGGATAGCATTCCAGGTTTCCCAATTGCTTTCATTTGAGGATACTGTTAAAAATGGCAGTCTTTCATTTGCAGAGTGAGGTGTAGCCAAAAGCTCTTCTTTAATTACAGCTACTCATGCTGCTATGGTTAAGGGTCTGTCAGCATTTCCATTATAAACCTTTATTTTCAAGGGTTTGTAACTAGCAGTGAAACTTGCTCTGGGCTAGAACTTGGCATACAAGGTTTTGAAAGTGCGCTTGTTTTCTTCCTTTCTTTTTTCTTAAAAGGCATCTGAAAAGAGACCCCCACCTTCACCATTTTTGCACTACTGTGTTTTAAAATAACCCTTTCCAGGTTTTTCTTGTATTTTTTCCTGTCTGCTGGAAAAGTACTGGTAGCTTTTGATTGTTGTATTTACCTATGTTTAGACTGTTGTAAATAAGCTTTTTTTAAACAAGCTTTTTTAAACCACCTTTTTTAATCGTTATAATTATTTTGGTGTCCATATATTGAAACAGAACTATAACTTGGCAGGAGAACTCATTTTTATTAGTTTTTGATATCTGCTGAGTGGGTAATTGGAAACAAGATGCTACTTGCTGGAACTTCCAAGTATTTGATCTTCATAGTGAGATTCAGTGTGAAATGCAAGATTGTATTTTAATACAGTCTCCTTTTTAAAAACATATGTAAAATAAATAGTAAACAGTCAAACTCCCCAAAATAAAAATGCGAAGCGCTTCATTCCTATGTTTACTTGGAGGATTCAGCTTCTAGCTAAGACATAAGTATTGTTCTTGATTTGTTTTTTCTGGTTTTAAGCTGTGTTTTAGAATCCTGATTTTTTTTTTTTTCTCCTTCTTTAATGAAGGGTAAATTCAGGTTGCATGTCCGTGTGTGCTTTCATTTGTTCCAAATCTCTAGCACTACCCGTCATCTGAGTGCCTCATGACACAAAAGGAAACCCCAGGTTAATAAAAATACAGGCATTTAATGGATTTGACAGAACTCTCTGTAAAAATGGACACAGACTCAGAGAAATCTGCTGAGTGCCTGGAAACAGTAGGTTCTGGCATTGCAGTATGTTATTCTTAAAAGAAGCGCCTGAAACATGTCAAAATGTCTTTTCCTGTAATCAGGTATTGCTCTGACATGAGCTTTCTCTCATTATCATCATCCTGGCATTTGGGTTTTGTAGTGTATTAGCACTGAGTTACAGGATTATAAAATGGAAGTGCATGCCCAGGTGTAAAATCACTTCTGTACTCGCAACATCTTTGCCTAGTTTCAGGGAGACTTGCTACTGATTCCCACAGGAGAAATGAGAAGTACCACAAACCAAATAACATAATAAATGGTAATTTTGTGTAGAAAACAGTTCTTGTGTATTTATGCCCGTTTGTACTGTTCTGCTAGTGTTGAAGGGCATGAAAAGTTACTGAAAATTTCAGTGTGTGAATGTCATAAGGTCTATGGGAACACTAATCAAGTACACCTGTCTCTAATTAAATGTTACAGTAGTAATTGGGCCATGGGTAACAGCAGAACTGGTTGTTTCTATGTGTTAGAGTGTGTCTAGCCTTGCGGTTGCGAGAGGAATCACGATAGGAATGGATTATCCACTGTATCTTTGCTATGGAAATGTATAGTCATTTGTAATTTTTTTTGCGTTATACTTGCCATCAAAACAGCCTGTGGGAAGCTTTCCGAGACCAACAGAAGCCTCTCTCTCCCTCTCTGTTACCATGTAAGTCAGCAGATAAGCTCAGGAGGAGAATAGAAAGGTCCTCCCCCCTCCCTTCTTCTTTTCTTCCCCCTCAGGGGCTTTAGTGTTAGTCTTTGTAAAATGTATTTTCTGATGTTGAACTTCTGAAAACTGTATCTGGAAGAGCTGGGAAGAGCAAGAGTCTTCTCTTACCCATCCCATGAGTGTATTTAGAGCTACCAGTTGTGATGTCCTGACAAGCACCATGGACACCACTGTGACTAAACCACTGAACGGAGCATCAGCAGGTCTTGGCTCAATGCTAAGATCTCTAAGGCTTAATGAATGACCATTAGAAAGTCATTAGAAGTTGCCATGAATGATGTTTACCTGTATGGAAAAAAGAAATAAGTCCTTCCTTTTTGGACTTCATAACAAAGATGATATGCTTGGGGAGCAAGCGTGCCTTGCTGGGCTTACCTGACCTATGGTTTAAAGTATTTTTAGTTTGGTGGGTTTTGGTGTTGGGTTTTTTTTGTTTGTTTGTTTCTTGTGGGGTTTTTTGTTTTGTTTTTGAAGTTCAGTTATTCCATTAATAAAAGTGAGTTTTGAATGAGTGTGAAGAAAATCTAGCATCTAAATGCTTGGGAGCATGGGAAGCAAGCACTGCTGTAGAATATAGCAGCATTTTGAGAGGTTTGTGTTTGAATCCTTAGAAGTAACCTGTTACTGTCTTCTGTGGGAATACTGGATGTGTTCCTAGCTATGGTTGTTGCCTTAAGGTGTGGCTCTGGTAATTAAAACTGAATTTCTTTTATCTTCCTCCTACTTTATGTGGGATTTGAGATTATTATTTGTTTTTCCAAAAGTTCTTTGTCTAAAATAGCATTTTCTAGCTTTGTCCCTTGTATTCTGGTCTTCAAAGATGCCTAGCTAAAGTCGACATGTGGTTTGATTGTGTGTCCTCTGCTCTGAGATTATTACTATATAAAGGAATGAAACGAGATACAGGGTGCACTGGAGCTGTGTGCCTAATACTTGGCTTATGCAGAGTTCTTGTGTATGTTCAGCATTGGTTCAGGTTTGCGAGAATTTTCACTTCTGTTTCTCACTGTCCATTTTCCTGAGTTAGTAGGCAGCCACTTGAAGGCTGAATAATTGATTAAAATCAATTTCATATGGGTACTTAAGATGTAATAGAGGGTGTCTGCTTTAGAAGGAGGGAAACAAAGCTGTCGAAAGGGCTGGAAGGAATGTTCTGTGAGGAACCACTGAGGACTTTGGGCTTGTGTAGGTTGGAGAAAAGGAGGCTGAGGATGACCTCATTGCTCTCTGCAGCTTCCTGAGGAAGGGACCTGAAGAGAGAGGTGCTGAGCTCTCCTCCCTGCTATCTGGTGATAAGATGCGTGGGAATGGTTCAAAGCTGCCCCAGGGGAGGTTTAGACAGGACATGAGGAAGCATTTCTTTACCAAGAAGGTGGTCAAACACTGGAACAGGCTTCCTAGAGAGGTGGTCGAGGCCCCAAGCCTGTCAGTGTTTGGGGAATTTGGACAATGCCCTTAACAGCATGCTTTAACTGTTCCTCAGCCCTGAGTCCATCAGGCAGAGGTGATCACTGTAGTTCCCTGCCAACTGGTCTGTTCTGTTTTATCCTAGAATCACTTTAAGAACAAACAACAACAGAAGCTGTCAGAGGACCTTCTGATTGTTGATGCCCCAACAAAACCAGTCTTGGTAGACACCCAAAGCTAAAGAAACTCAAGTCTAGTGCTTAGACATCAATCATGAAGAAACACAGCTCTGTCCCCTCTGTTACAGATTGAAACACTTTGTGTTTCCATCCATTCTGTCCTTTTTATCTACCAAAAATTAATCCACATAAGCTTTCTGTGGCCTACCTGACAGCAGTACAAGACTTGCTGTTGTGAGAGAGTAAATCCACCAAACAAAGAGAGTAAAATCATATCCAGGTATACTGAGAACCTGCTGCTCGGGACCCTGCAGTTGTTTAGAGAAATACCTGCTCCCTGAAGGACATAAAGCGCAGATTTGTTTTCTGATGGAAGTGTCTCACTTTTGAAACTGTTCTCCCCAAATTAACTTTCCTCTCAGTTCTCCTCCTTTTATTCTTCACACGAGGTGTGAGAATGGCTTTTCATATGGAATATTTGTGTTGTGGATGTTAAACAAAGAAATACTTTCGCCAATAAAACCATTATATGCAAGTAGCCTTCTAATCTCTTAATTTTGATTGTTTCTTCGTTACCTTACAAGATATATATTTCTTCTCTCTTTAGGATATCTCTTGTCAGATTTAAGGCTTATTTAAAATGAACAGAAAGCTGAAGCAATTTTCTTTATTCCATTTCAGTCTCCTAAGGCCTATTTCCCCCTGGTGAGCTCATAGCAACAGGGGGGTTTAAGGGAATTCAGCTTTCTGCAAATTAATGTCTCACATCATGAAAATTCAGGACTTTTTTTTTTTCCTATATCTTGAAAAAGTAATACAGTGAGTGCGAGTATTATTTCTTGCCAGCGGGTGGAAGATGAATGATTTTGTCACAGTTTTACTGCTTGATGAGCAGTGTCCTGAGGGTCAGGCTTAAGTCTGTGTCACTATGCTGCTCATTACTCTTGAGCTAAATAAGGGCTGATTGGATCTAAATTGCCTAGCACATGGGCCGCAGATGAGCTCAGTGAGTAGGGGATGACCTGCTATTCAGGCTGGGAGTAACCCCGGTGTGCAAATGCTGCATTAGAACACCGTGGGAGAATGAGAGGCTACCGACCGCTGCCAGCAAAAGAAATCGAAATGTAAAAACTCTTTGATGCTGCAATGTTAGAATTTGAAATGTAGGAAGTGACAGGTTGATGGTACTTATCAGCTTTGGCTGGATTAGAGAACAGTGTCATCTTGCTTATATAATGACAGAAGAATGAAGCTAGCTCCCAACTACTCCGTGGTGCAGAGCTGCTGCTGTCAGAGCCAATGCTGCCTCCTACTGACAGCCTCTCCAGGAGAGGGGAGAAAGCGGATGGATAGCCGGCTCAGGTCGACCTTCTCAGGTTCTCTAGCATACCAAAGTGCACTCTGTGCCCCTGCCCACCTATTCCCGCAAGCCTTTCTGGTCTCTTCTCCTAGCAGAGAATCGCAAACCTGATTGATAAAATAGCAAGTGTATGTTCTGGGACAGGAGCAAGCCACTGTCGTCTTGGAGAATCGTTAGACGAGTCCTCTACGTGCTCTGAACTTTACGTGTGTGTCTCTGCTTCACACAAAATATTTCCCTTTGTACTCATCTCTCCATTGCTAGCTCCTGTGAAAGGAAGTGATCCCTGGAGAGGAGAATTAATTTGGGCCTGTGTCTTTTAAAGAAAGTTGACCTTTAAAGAGAAGGAAAAAACCTGAACTACCTCAAAGGAGAATCCTTATGCTAACTATACACATGAACATACTTGCCCTAATGGAGGAAAATGAAAAGCAAGCAAAGCACCCGCCGGGTGCTGAACACAACACACGTTGTAGTAGTTTGTTCAGTTCTGAAAGATTCAGTTCAGTGGTTTAGTAGAACAAGCTTTTGGGTTTTGTCCCCCCCCCCACTTCCATCACTGGTGCTTTGGAACTGAGTAATAGCTACAATGATGATAAATAGCCACTAGCTTCATTTTTTCTAAATTTGTTTCAGATTCTGTTACTGACAGCTGTAACCAACCAGCGTCAGCTTCTCTCACTATTAATTTATGGGACTACCTCATCAGCAAAGGCGATTTATGAAACCAATGACTAAATGAGGAGAAAGGATGACTCTAAATACATCTGTGACTTATGTTTACTTTTTTCTGTTTTTTCTGTTTTCTGGATATAGACTATTTGATTCTTCTTCCCCTGCCTGGGATGCTTTTGCTCATGATGAAATTTCTTCTGGGACATAAACCAACTTCCAGTTTACTTGTTTCTGGGTATCATAACAAAAAAGGAAGAGAAAAGAAAACGGCAGCCTTACAAGTACAAACAGTTTTTCTGTAAAAAACAGCTTTCTCACACTTCTGTGTGAGTCTGTGGGAATCAGAGAGAAAATGTTCAAAAATGTAATTAGTGTGAGGCTTCAGTGCTACTTATAACATCTTAGTGTTATCAGTGTTCAGTGGTATCACTTCACATCACTGAAAATGAGGAACTGTTTAGCACAACTGGTTGTAGTATAGGAAAATGAGTTACAGAGGTTGTCTGAGTTTGCATGTGGACAGAAATTATACGGTATTTCTGTGTTCAGATGGAGAACAGAACCAGCATGTTAAATGACTTTGGTATGTTGAAAAAATTTTATCATGAAGGGGGAATGCAGTGAAGGCCCAAGTGCTGAAATCGGGAAAGAGAAATGCTAATCCAACCCACATAATGCTTAGCATGGCAGCTATACTGCCGGAGTACAGGGAGGTAGTGTGTACCGTGGGGTGAGACCCAAAAGGGCTGTATCCCCACGCAGGGTCGGGTGAAGCCAGGTGGTGGCCACAGCTGTTACCCCACCTGTCCCTCCTGCCCTGTTTGTAGGCTCTGCCGCCTGCTCAGCATGGATTATTTCGTCCCTGCACCAGCAGTTCCTGCCTCGTGTGGGGAGGG
The DNA here is from genome assembly GCF_000690775.1 of Eurypyga helias. Classification (NCBI taxonomy): domain Eukaryota; kingdom Metazoa; phylum Chordata; class Aves; order Eurypygiformes; family Eurypygidae; genus Eurypyga; species Eurypyga helias. The sequence goes on along the minus strand of NW_010257117.1, from coordinate 40,414 downwards.
AAACCAGCTTATGAATGGTAGTTAAGTGGATTCCCTTCTCTCTGGAAAAGGGGGTGGAGGGGCTGGGTGTGGTACTTAAGCTTTGACCTCTGTTTTCACGGATGTTTATTTACGTGAATTTGCAAGAACATAATGGCGGCAAGAAAGTAATTATTTGAAACAAGCCCAACTCTCTCAGCCTGTCCCCATAGCAGAGGTGCTCCAGCCCTCTGAGCATCTCTGTGGGCTCCTCTGGACTCACTCCAACACGTCAATATCTTTCTTATGTTGGGGGTCCCAGAGCTGGACACAGCACTCCAGGGGGGGTCTCAGGAGAGCAGAGTAGAGGGGCAGAATCCCCTCCCTCGACCTGCTGGCCACACTTCTCTGGATACAGCCCAGGATACGGTTGGCTTTCTGGGCTGCCAGCGCACACTGTCGGCTCATGTTCAGCTTTTCATCCACCAGTACCCCCAAGTCCTTCTCCTCAGGGCTGCTTTCTATCTATTCTACACCCAGCGTGTACTTGTGCTTGGGATTGCCCCGACCCAGGTGAACAAGACCCAACTTGCCTTGTTCTCCATGCCAGTGAAGAAAAAATTGGCTCAATTTGGGGCAGAAGCAGTTTAGTATGGTTATTAAAGAGTAGGCTGCAATGTCAACACTCCAGCAGGCTGCAAGAGAGAGTTGTGGAATTGAATTTAATTTTTCTATGTTTTGGACAATGCATTAGACAAACATTTGCCCGTGGGGTAGTTTTTGTAAATTTACCAGAGTGCTGGGATGAACTCCCTAAATGACTCTCATGTTGCTACCCAGCCCTTCACTTGTGTTTCTGTGATGTGATATTAAGGAGCGTTCGATGCAGCTGGTGGTAGGTTAGTAAAGGTGCTTCCTGAACACTAGTTTGTGCTGTTCCTTCTGGAACAAAACATCACTGAAAGCCGAAGGTAAAAAAAAACATCCCCTAAATTGTAATCTGCTGTAAAATTTAACTTTGGAATTGTGTCATTCATTTTAGTTTGTGGTATCTGCACTCTTTTTAACTTCCCCTTTGTACTAAGGATAAATATGTTGAAACTGTTTAGTGCTACTGTATCCTACTGGTTCTTGGAATTTCTGGGGTGCGAGCGTGAGCGATGCTCCTACTGTGGACACAGCGGCCCTGCTGAAGAGGGTGCTGGGTTTTGGTGGTTTTGTGTTCAAGTCTTGAAATCTGTCTAGAAAACTTCTTTCGAAAATGCCTTTTTAGACATTTTCTAAAGAAAGCCGGGTGATACAGGTCATGTACATGTGCACTCTTGTGTTTTAATTACCAGTGCCTAAATGCCCCAGCGTTCTCTCCAGTGGTACCAAACCAGAGACAGTGAAAATGTGCGCAGTATGAAATAGTAGGCCACCCTATCCTCCCTAAAAACAAAATGGAAAGAGTAGAGCATACTCTGCATCATCTCATGTTCTTGTGGGGGTCCCTTCCCTTCCCTGTTGCTGGGAGGAGCAAGTAGCGAAAGGTGAAAACAGTTTGTGGTTTACTTAGTTCTCTGGTAAGCTGAATGTACTGTCTATTCTCTCCTCTTTTTCACAACCACAACCAACCCTGTTTATCTCTAATCAGGGTTAATTAAAGCCTTAGGGCAATGCTGAGACCCTGCCAATAGCTGGAAGGTACAAATACAATCAAGGCTGCAGCCCCTGGCTGTAGGGAACGGAGAGGTAACCCTGGGCTTGTTGCGGGTGTTGATAATGCAGCTGGGCTAATTCTGCCTGAAAATACATGATGGAACTTTTTTTTTTTTTTTGTCAAATGGCTCTGTTCATTTATTAATGTGTGGCTGTTATCAGAGGGGTGTGAAGTCTCTGGTTTAATGCTTGTGCTTGCAAGTCCATGTGAAGAAACAGAAACCTTCTGTAGTCCCCAAAGGGGCTACACAGCCAGCCACAGCAGCCATCATGCACGCAGCAGGAGCGTTTGCCGCAGCCGGGGCTCGTGTCGTCTTTTGTGGGGGGCCGGGGAAGAGAGGAACAAGCAAGTATGTATGTGCTTGCCAGGACAATGAGGTTTTCCTTTACTGCTTTTTGCAGTCTTGTTTTCCATACAGAAAGTCAACCACGAGAGTAAAAGCAAGTATTTTCATTGGCATTCTTTGTTTTCCTGGACAGGAATATATTGATTAGCTATTGGTGATGTGCATTTGAAAATACTTCAGTAAGTATCCCAGGTGTCTGCCTAAAATATCTTAAAGCTCCTGAAGATTTGTTCCCAGGGAGTCCCTCAGATCCACACCACACATATTCAAGGGTATTCTACAACGGCTTGATGTGGGGGGGGAATGCTATGTGTGTACGTGTTCGATGTGTTACGTTTACATGGAGTTTCGTGTTAGGTGCAACGATGACATCAGAGCAGAGAGTAAGGCACTGTAATAATCTCTTAAATGATAATTAACTGTAGCACAGTCGTGATTATCCAGATGTCATAGGGAGAGTGAATCTATTGAGGCAATCAAGGGATTTCACAACGTAATTATTAAACACTGGGGAGACGTGACCCTGTTTAGGGTAACAGGGAGCTATGGTTAGTTAATTGATGTTAGGATAATCAAACTTTTACTGTTGTGTTATTTTGGGACTCCGGGCTTTACAAGGAAATGCATGCATGTTGCTTAGGAAAAAGAAACCCCAAACGTGAAAATACAAGCTTGAAAGTGAATCTTCATGTTATGCTTGCATTACCTTGCTGAATTACTGCTATGATTATAAGTGTTGAGAAATCATTTATATTGTCTGTAAATCATCCCCATTTTACATCACAGCAAAAATTCAATACCCCTTGATTCCAAGTATTTTGTAAAGGTATCTATTTTCTGAAGGCATCAAAAATGACTAGGTTTTTCCCAGTCAAACTCCAAAATTGAAGGTGTTTTTTCCTGCAGCCAAGAAATTTTTGTTGCTTTCTTTCTCGAAAGAAAACCTTTGATGTGTCTGAGCATTACAGCAGAAAGTACAGTTGATGCAGACCCCCCTGAGCTTCATTGTCTTCTCCAAGTTTAGAACATGAGGACATAAAGCAGAATTTCATTTCATTAGAGTTCATTATAAGGGGTTTCCACTGTGCTGCTGTGATACTGAACCTCTGGAATTTCAAATAACAGCCTGCCTGCTGGAAGGTTTGAAGATTAAGTATAGCATTGCTACTTTCTCTTACTGAAAGTTTTTCTCTTGCTCTTTTTTTCTTCTTTCCCCCCTCCTTGCCTTTCTTGAAACAGTAATTTCTGAAAACAGCAATCCTATCTCCGCTCCATGTAAATTAATACTGTAAATTGTACTGCTAGTAAGGGTGGAGGGAGTAGTAAGACTGGGGGGGGGCGCGGGTGGGGTGAGAAGAATTAAAATCATTCCAATAAATGGTTTAATTTATGCCTCAGCAGTTAAGCATGCTCCTGGTTAACAGAAATACCCTTCAGCTACACAGGATTTGGGAGGGTTGGAGGGCACTCATTTGCACATAAATAGCCATTAACTGATAAATTCCCAGAGGTCTCCTGTTGCATGCTAGTGGTTCTGACCTACTTAGCTAGCTTAAATTTGTTTTACAGAATTATTATAATTCCATCCTTGGTACTTAAACTTTGTGATTAATGCATGCCTCACAATACAATTAAAGTATAATTACACAGTTTTACAGTTTGCTATCATGGTGTTATTATTATTACAAAGAGCTGGATTTTGCAAATATTAGAAGAATTAGGGTTCTGATACCCATCACTTTGCTGTTATTAAGTGATTATGTTAAATGGGACCCCTTTATGTCTGAAGAATGAAGTGGAGAGAGGGGAATCATTAACTAACACATCAGATGGTTTCTAAGTGATTGAGGAAGAGATGTATGGTGGGGTTTTTACACATCTGTAGACGATAGGTGCAAATACTTTTTGTTCATCTTTGCCAGCTGTCTGTGACATGCTCTAGCACATCTGTGCTGTAGTGCTTAAAAAAAGTTTCACAGTAAACATCTCTGTAATCTGTTAAAGATCATTTGCATGTGTTAAACATCTGATTTCGTCATACTTCATTGAAGCTTTTGTGATGGGGCCAGGGCTTTTTTTTTGTACTCTTACTGAAAACATTAACAGCCAGATACAAGTGTCCGATATATCTGTGTAGTGTAGCTTGGGATGTGTGTGCAGGGATGATACAGATCTTTCCCTTCTCTCTGTAAACTCAGAGCAGCTCTCTCTGAGCAATCCTCTGTCTCTTTGGTTTGTGTGCGTGAATGCACTGTGTTTTTATACTGGCTGCAAAGAACAGTAAGGCACCAACACTGCTATTTTTACCTTAATTCTAACAGTTACCTGGCCTCCCCTATTTTTCTGGCCAAACTTAGTTCTGTAGCTGCTGTTCGTTCTTCAAGGAGTGATCCAAGAATCACTAACGTTACTTGTATGTGACCCAAAAATCACTGCTGTACCGCATAATTCTTCTTACGCGATTTGTGGTTTTTTGACAGTGCAACTGCACCAGGAAACTTAGGTCTTTACATTAACAATTAATAAAATTAGCAAATCTAAAGGACTACAAATTGTTTTTAATAGTATTTTCCTATTCCAATGTAAGTTACAAATCTAACTCCACTTTCTTTATCCGTGAATATGGGTTGTATTGCAGACTTCATTGGTGAGAAATGGGGCGTTCGCCACATTTTCCGAATTACACTTTCTGTTCTTCTAAAGCTCGTAAGGTTACACTGTAAAACTTTTTAGCTATAATTGCAGAGTGCAAACTCCAAATGGTGTAGAGAAATCGAATGTTGCACCCTCAAGTCTTATTTGATCCAGTGTCTTGGATTTGATTTTCACTTAGTTTAAAAAGACCTGTTGCTTTTGAGATTTTCTGGTTTCGAGTGGGGGTTTTCTGGTCATTTTAACTTGTGCTATTCATTTCTTTAACAATGAAAATATTTCTTCTTTTTAATTCCAGAGTACATGAAGAGTAAAAGGTAAATAGAAATCTTTTTCTTAGAATGACTCCTTTCACATCTGTAATTTTAGTCTGTATTTATGCTGTTACAATGATATAATCTCTGCTTTCGCTATTATCACTTGCTGTCATTGAGCTCAGGAAACATTGGTCATTATCACTGATGCATGGAAGCACGCGAGCAGGTAGCCAGTAATTATGCTTGGCAGAATTTAGTATATTTCAGTGCTTCCTACTTGAATATTCGTGAATCGGTTTTATTTTCAGTCTTTAAAAAAAATACTGCATTGAAGTGATTTAAATCATTTTCATGTGGCACAGCAAAAATGCAAAGGCACATTACCAGAAAGAAATGGTCAGCAATAAGAGCTGTTTTGCAAAGTTGGCTTGCTACGACTACCGCACTATGTGCAGAAAACAGTTATCCTGTAATAATAAGACTAATGAATTCAGAAATCCATTGATTGAACTGGCTCTGGGTAGATTATGTGCAGGCTTGCTTCAAGGAGAGGAATTTATGAAATGTTTGCCGCATCCAGCAAGCACTGCTGCTATAATACAGCTGCCTCCTCAGTGGTTTGCTTTGATCCTGTGGAATGAAAGGACAGGAGGATCAGCTCAGGTCTAAATGAGATTACAGCTGGTTCGGCAGCTTATCTGGTCTAATGCCAACTAGTGTGGCTTTGCACGTCCTAAGGGGTTTACAACAGAAACTGTTTATTGAGTATCATCGGTTTACTCAACACAAGCAGGCTAATCCTTCCCAGCCTCAGCATGTTGTAGGATTGTGCATGAGCCAAACCAAAAGCTGGTGTAGCCAGGGCCTCCAGAGCCCTTTGTCTCGCTTCATATTGATTTTTTACCTGTGTTAAAGACAGTAAAAAATAAAACCAATAACCAGCCCTATTGTGAGCAAAAGGTTAATCTGACCTAAAATCTTACAAAAGCATCTTTTAACCCTAGAAGGGATGGCAACCTTTCTCTGACTTTTCACTCGAGGGATTTTCTAGTTTAAGGTTTTGAAGAGCAAAATAGGAAAAACAGCTTAAACATTTAACTCTGTGTGTCTTGTAAGGTCTCTGAATTCTTTCAGCACCTGCACAGAAAATGTTAAACACGTATTTCTGACAGTATTAACAGTCACCTATGTGCGGTAGGTGATGCTGTATAAGAAGGGCATGACATGCAGAACGTAGGCATAGTAGTAGGAGCTGGTAGGTGTCCCACTGCTCATGCTGGTTTTTCACTGGAGTTTTTTATGTAAAAACATCAGCTGTTTTCTCAATTAAAAAAAAAAACAAACCCCTAGGCAAATATGTCTTCAGAATTCAAAAACATACCAAGCAGGCCTACAGAAGCAGAATATTTAAAAAAATTCTGTGCTGCAAGTTCTTAAACAACATCCCTTTCTGTTTTCATATGAAATACAATAGAATATTAGACATCATAATATTTTATTGAGCATGTTTCCTGTCTGAGGTGAGTCTTTTTTTGAAGACATTGCAGCATGTGTCAGATTATTATAAATCAAATGTTTTTTATAGTATAGAGAAAGAACAGATTAAACTCTAGGAAGCCTTGCAGAGTAGTAGCAATACCTTTGCACTGAAAAGGAACACAGTAAGTTTATTGAATCTGCATTGTTGGAATTCTACAGGAATTTATTAGATACCTGCATTTGTATACCATGTGTATTATTGGGAGTAATTACAGTTTACATCAGTTCTGTCATGATGCAGGGAAGAGAATTTGGTGACAGGCCTATCGGTCATCGACTGTGTGTGGCAGACTTAAATTAGGAACTGTTTTGAAGACTGTTAAATAGTATGTGAAAGGTAAGACAGCAGTAACTTGAGGAATTATGAATGGCTGTTTTCCATTTACTTCGCCTAATTGTAATGAATGTGTATTTCATTTCAAAATTGCTATATGTAAGCATAGAGGTTACCATGGATTCCATGGAGGCATTGTGAGTGTTGTGTGAGGAAATGATGAAAATGATGTTTAAGGTAAATGAGAACATGTCTAATGGACAAGATGTGTACAAGTTTAAAATGTACCATTTATCCAATCACTTGTATTTTATCAAATCTGGTCTTAAAGCAATAGGTTGCTCTCATGTAGTATTACACTTTTAGCACGTTTGGAGATAAAAGCTATTGTTGGTGATTGCTTAAAGTCTCTTTGTTCAATCATCTGAACCGTGCAAATCAAAGCATTTTGTCAGACTCTGCGAAGTTTTGCCTGGTTAATGCTTCCCACACACGCAGGTCACCAAATAAATTATGTGCACGGTTTTACAGCATAGCTGGTGCTGGAGGTGAAATGGATGCCCAGTGGTAGAACTCGTAAAACATTTTCCTGTTAACACAACAAGGCAGAATTGACAGTGTTGATGGTAGCTTTGATCTAATAAACTATCAGTTCTAACAGTGATTTTTACTGTGTTTCAGAGGGGATGATGATAAAAGTTTAGCAAGCCTACCGTTCTTCCTGGATGATAGAAAATTAGCTCTACTGTCCGCATTACCACATATCGGGAACAATGTTAGTAGGGGATGTTTTGTACCCAAAGTAATCTCCTTCACTAAAAAGATGTATGTATTACATAAACAGCATCCTTTAACACAATAGATACTCCATAAAGAACAAAAATGATTTTTCGGGAAGGAAGTAAAATACTTTGGTTTTGAATTTGGAAACAAGTTACTTCATTATCTTGGGTACAAGTTTGCCTGCCTTCCAAAATCTGTTTTCTCTCTTGGAGAGAAATATTTTCCTAAACCACTTACAGTATATGACTCCCAGCAGGTTGCTAGAGAGTATCCATATGCATATAGTTGTTTGATTTTCTGCAAAGGCAGCTAGAGGAGATGGAGCAAGAGCGTTTCATTGTAAAATAGAATAACTTTATTTGAACTGCAGTTCCTCTCTCTGTTACAGTCTTGGTTTAAATTAAGAGAAATGCAGAAAAGTTCCTATGGGGAAAGTAAGAATGGCATGATAATAACAGTGTGACACATGTAATGGTAAGACAGGTGTGTCACTGGAAATTATATTCAGAATATCTGAAGGTATAACTGTGTGAGTAGTAGTAGAATCACAGAATGGTTTGGGTTGGAAGGGACCTTAAAGACCATCCAGTTCCAACCCCCCTGCCATGGGCAGGGACACCTTCCACTAGACCAGGTTGCTCAAAGCCTCATCCAGCCTGGCCTTGAACACTTCCAGGGATGGGGCATCCACAGCTTCTCTGGGCAACCTGTTCCAGTGCTTCCCCATCCTCTCTGGGAAGAATTTATTTCTTGTATCTAAACCTCCCCACTTTCAACTTAAACCCATTACCCCTTGTCCTGTCACTACAGACCCTTGTAAAAAGTCCCCCCCAGCTTCCTTCCAGGCCCCCTCCAGGTACTGGAAGGTGAAAAAAGGTCTCCCCGGAGCCTTCTCTTCTCCCGGCTGAACAAGCCCAACTCTCTCAGCCTGTCCCCATAGCAGAGCTGCTCCAGCCCTCTGAGCATCTCTGTGGGCTCCTCTAGACTCACTCCAACACGTCAATATCTTTCTTATGTTGGGGGTCCCAGAGCTGGACACAGCACTCCAGGGGGGGTCTCAGGAGAGCAGAGTAGAGCAGGAGAATCACCTCCCTCGACCTGCTGGCCACACTTCTCCTGATACAGCCCAGGATACGGTTGGCTTTCTGGGCTGCCAGCGCACACTGTCGGCTCATGTCCAGCTTCTCATCTACCAGTACCCCCAAGTCCTTCTCCTCTGGGCTGCTCGCAACCCAGTACTTCTAGTTTGTTTGTTTTCAGTATTTGGGGTTTAGATTTTGATACTGTTCCTTTACCTGACCTCAGGACTTTGTGTAATTATAGAATGGTTTGCTTTGGAAAGGACATTAGAAATCATCTAGTTCCAACCCCGAAACCCTCAGAGTCTGTTTCACATTTCCTGATCAGATCAGGAAATTTCAACTGAGATGGCACCAACTCACCATATGAATCTCTGCAGTCAAAATGTCTATTTTACCAGTTTCTCTCTGTCTTCTTGGTACTTGAGTCTGGGTGAGAACATGCTCAATCAGAGAAACTGCATATCTAAAGCTGTGGTAGATAAAGGAAAACATTTGAGAGACACGGGGAAGTTGACATCAGTGAATTTGTTTCAAGCAATTTGCCAAACTTTGGGGTTTTTTTTGTTCTCATACTCTGGCTAAGAAGAATTTTAATGCTCTTTACATGGCCATCAAATTACCATCACGTCTTTGAAATTGTAAGCTTTCCAAAGTGATCTGTATGCTTTTGATCTGTCTGAATGAAACACTGTGAGCTTAAACAGAGATCCATTTTGGTACAGTATGTGGGTGTCTGTTCCCTAGTGTGGGGAGTCTGTCTGCACTGGAAGTCCATTGAACTACCAGGCTCTGAATTGTAAGAAATTGTCTGTTTAAGGTCAAACTGTTAAATTTTAAGGGTTTTTTTAGATATATTTACTGTGCGAAAAATTACTTTTTTAAAAGTGTAAACAATAGCTAACAGCAGATATGAATCTGTCCCATCATTATAATTTTCTGTCAGCTGGTGTTATCCTGATCTCAGAGTCCACGAAAGAGCTAAAGGCAGGATTTTGGAAATGATTGTACTTTAAAAACAGGTTTTAGTACTGTCCTTTCAGAGCTAGTTGATTGGCATTCCAGTCACACTGCTTAGTTATAATTTCTCGTGGAATTTTTTTGTGAACAAAAGACAGTAAGGAATTGGAAAAAAAAAGCTTAGCCTGCAAAAAATTCAGAAAATCTGTTGTATCAGAGTCTGGGTCATTGTTCAGCTATAGACAAGTACACTTCATTGCTCTCCTGGTGCTCTACAAGAATGTGTTTCAAGTAAATTATGTTGTATAAGTAAGCAGCATATTGCGTTCCCAGTACAAGAAAAACATTGAGATACTGATTTAAGTCCAGTAGAGGATCACCAGTATGATTAGGGGTCTGGAGCATGTGCTGTGTGAAGGGAGGCAGAGAAAACTGGGTTTGTTCACATTTAGGAGAAGGTGGGTTGGATGGGAGGTGGCGGGGGGAAGGCATTTCATTGTTTTGTACAACAGTCTAGTGGGGGGTTATAGGTAAGACAGAATCAGACCCTTTGCAGAGGTCTATAGTGGTAGGAAGCAATGGACTGAGATTGTGATGAAGGAAGGTTTATTAGATACAAGATATTGCTCTAACAAAAGAGTTACTTGAAAGATACATAGACAAACAGCAGATTACAAATGGGTATTAGTAACATGACCAAAATCAGAAGCAATCGTTTTTTTAACTTCAGCATTTACATCTTTTCAATTTCTCAGATAAACTGGCATTCTGATTCTCACATGTATTGGGCTTGCGTGGCAAGGTTTTGGTAGTGGGGGAGTAGAGCCAATGCCAGACTACTCCAAGTTGGCCCCACTGCTGGCCAAAGCTGAGCCCACTGGTGGTGGTGGTAGCATCCCTCAGATAACATATTTAAGAAGAGGAAACAAACAAGTAAGCAGACAAACAAACAAAAAAACGGAGAAAAGAACTAGCAGCTGGAGAAAGTGAATGAGATACAAGATAAAGAACTCTGCAGACACCCAGGTCAGTGGAGAAGGAGTGGGAGTAGGTACTCCAGGTGCAAGAGCAGAGATTCCCTGGCAGCCCGTGGTGCAGCCCATGGTGAGGCTGGCTGTGCCCTGCTGCCATGGAGGGTCATGGGGGAACAGAGACCCACCTGCAGCCCAGGGAGAGCCCCACGCTGGAGCAGGGGGGTGCCTGAGGGAGACTGTGACCCTGTGGGAAGCCCACGCTGTAGCAGGCTCCTGGCAGGACCTGTAGCTGCACGGAGAGAGGAGCCCAGGCTGGAGCAGATTTGCTGGCAGGGCTTGTGACCCCACAGAGGACTCAGTCTGGAGCAGCCTGCTCCTGGAGGACTGTACCCCGTGGGAGGTACCCAGGCTGGAGCAGTTGATGAAGAACTGCAGCCTGTGGGAAGGACTCACGTTGGAGAATTTTGTGTAAGACTGTCTCCTGTGTGAGGGACCCCACACTGGAGCAGGGGAAGAGCCAGGTCCACCCACTGCGTCACTACAAATCATATTCATGTATGATTCTTTTTATAATGATGTGGAAGGTCACATCATTATAAAATGATGTGACCACAAAGATCATAATTACAATTCTCAGTAGTTTTCTAACAAATATTTTACACAGAAGATGATCCCTGTTTAAAACAAACAAATGAACAAAACTCTCAAAACTGGAGGGTGAAGTGTCTTACAGTCAGGGCTGACCAAAGAGCTCCCAGCCACTCTTTACAATCAACACTGGATTTTGTGGTTTTCCTTTCAAACTCATCATGTGAGGCCATGTGTGTGCAGGCCCTGCCCTCCTGGCTGCACGTCTGCCTCCGGTCAAGAACATGTTGCACTCGTGTGATGAACATACTTTGAACCCTACGCTGGGGAAGACCTAGCTTTTATGGGGCAGGTTATGTAGCTCAGAGCTCAGAAGCAGATATGGGAGGATCCTTGCAAAACAGTGCTGTAGAGGCTGAGACACATTTACTGTTCTGAAGTTTTGCATGTGCTATGGGAATTTATCAGGGAATTTTATCTTATTTTGATCAAACCCAATTGTAATGTCACTCTGTAAAGACTGCTATTCAAAATTTGACGTAAGAATTGATATGGAGCCATTTAAAGTTCTGTGAATGGCAATGATTTAGAAATATTAAATTTGGTTTAGATGGGCTTTTTGTATGTACATGAATGAAAAGAGGTGAAAACAAGAGCTTAGGATCATATAAATTTCAAATGCAACCTGTCCATTTTTTTCCCTTTCTTTTTCTCAATTTGTTCCTTCAGAGGATTATAAAAAATTCTGAATCTGACCCATGCTGAAAGGCTACTTATGAAAACTAAATGTCTTTTTATCTATTTGCTTCTTCTGTGTTGTTTCTTGAAAGACCTGAGCACTGGCCGACCTGTTCAAAGCAACGAGATGACTCCCAGTGCCTTGATGAGTGCAGAATCGAGCGTAGGGTGCTTGGCTGAGGTCTCTGAAGGGCTCAGCCCTGCTGCTGGAGCGAGTAAATGACTCTCCTGGGGCTTGGGATTTTCAGACAGCTGAGGGTCACTTTGTGTGTGTGTGTGCGTTTATATTTTTCATTAAAGACATGAAGAAAATTGCAGTCTTAGCATATGCCTGTGTAGTACAGGGGAGAAGCTAACTTGGCTGAATACCAGTGAAGGTACTGAAAGAAAATTGCAATTGGGCTTAAATTAGCTGTCTGTTTGTCCCAAGACTGTTCCACAAGCTGAAATGTGAACTAGGTGCAATGAATTAACACTGGTTGTGTTGTCTTGGCTGCTCTTGCAACCTTACCTTAGTTCAATGTGTTTAGGAAAAGACAGCAGCTCTCTGGCACAAATTTGCTGGGGTGGCTGAAGCGGATGTAATCTTCCCTCCCAGCAGACCTGGCCAAAGCAGGCTAGAGCTTTGTTGCTTGCATTTAAATTATGGTCATAACAACTTGTCTTTTTGGTGATGTAGTTAAACCCTTTGAGAAGGGTTAAAGAGAAAGTGCTAACTAATATGCTGCAGCTCTGAATGTTTGGCTTTTCTGTACCTTTGTGTTTTAGGGTTTTGTGTCTGTTCTTGTTAATATCTTTACATTGTCTTTGAGTATAGTGAAGATGATGGGGATTTCTTGTTCTCCCTGTATATATTAGAAGTATTACTGAGCACACACAACATGCTGTCACAGTGAACACAGGGTTCTCTATTACTGCGCTTAGCTATAGAGAGGATTATATTAAACTTGGTAACCTTGCTGAAGCCCCTTTGTACATTGCTGCTATACTGATAATCTTCACATGATTCAGCTGCAGCTGAAAACCTTTTATTCACAGCATTAACACTTTCCATCCCAGGGCAGATGAGAATCTTTGATATGAGGAGATGAGCTCTCTGATGCTCAGATCATTTTTTTTCAGTGTTGTTATTATTAGTGCAGTCCTGCAGGTGTTGCCTTCCACATTTCTTCATCTGGGCATATGCAAAGAATATTCATCAAGCAAACCATTCAAAAATGGGTAAAACAATTTATTGATGAATGAATTTGTGGTTAACTAAGAGATTGTTAGATGATTGATTGCTTACAAAATAGTGACTGCTTTAGGAAAATATTTTCATTCTAAAACGAAATCTATAATAACATTTCAGAGTAATTAAGAAAAACATTTCTTAGTGTTCTATGTTTAAAAATGAAGAGTTTTACTATGTATCAGTAGATTGAAGGAGCAGTGTAAGATGTGTTGACATTTTGTATTTGTGTGATGAATGCAGACTTAATGAACAGCTTTCCTCTGAAATGCAAAGTTAAATGCATAGAATATCACTGGAACTTACTGCCCCCATCTTCAACATTGTCCACTGTAGGCTCACCATTTTAGTGACGCTGACTTTGCCTCTCTTTAAAGTAAAGAGAATCCAGCCAGTAAGGAATTATTTCAAGCTTGATTTCCTATTTCTTTGATCATGATTTTATTTTATGCTAGCTACTTTCCAAATACTGTTTCTTATAATTTAATAAGTGTTTCAGGTAGACTGCTGGCCCATTTCTCCATATATTTCTTCAAGCAACCAGTGGAAGAGTCTTCCAAGTGTTGATATGACAGCTTTCACTTCCATCTCACGATTGTGGTATCTCTGGCGTCGATCATTGCAAGTCTCACTGCATCCACAGTTTTCTGGGAGAGTCAGAAAGACAGGACAGGCTGATAACAACACTTTCCAGGGCTCTCTTCTGCCATATAGTGCATGGGGGAAAGGTCACTGCATAGGTATAATAGAGGAGGGAGAGCTGGCTGTGTGCTTGGAGGTCACTTCATTTCTGGTTGGTGTGTTTTTGTTTTGTTTTCTTTTCTTTCTGATTTAAACTTTTCAGCAGTTGTGGTCAGTCCTCTTTACTGTTGAAGGATTTCCACGTTTCTTCCTGCAACTCTGATTTTTAAAATAGATTTTTTTTTTTTTATCCTCGTTTCTGCCAAGTCTGTTGGTGGTATCCTGGGAACTTTTACTACTCTCCAGTAAAAGGTGGGAATCTTCAAGCTAGTAATGCTTTGGCCTTTGTGCAACTTTTGCCTTCCAGTAGAAAAAAGTAAAGGATTACATGTGAATTACACCTAGACATTAAATCTTCTTTGTCACTCCTGTGTGCTACTTTCCTCTTGAAATCCAGAAGATGAACTCCCAAAGAATGCATGAATATATTTAAAGTTTCAAGGGATTGCCCTGTTCAGAGATGCTGCAGCTTGGCAAGCTAACATCTCTTATTTTGAATGCTTGGTGTGAAAACTTTGAAGTAGATTAGCTCATGGTCACTTTTGCCAATCCTAGCGATTGCTTGATTGGGAAAATGGATCAAGAAATGAGAGGTAACTCCACTGATTACATATACTAACATAACGTATTATTGTTACCATATTGCTGTGGATGACTGTCCTAAAATTCAAGACTTTCAGTTCACTTTTTTCTGTGCTACATGGTGCTACATTGTCTGAAACCAATACAGAGGAATTTGGTAGCACAAAGAGCCACATTTCTTGAATCGTATTTCTCTAATGAAATAGCTGCCAAGCTATGTATTACAGCATCTGTTGTTTAAAAAAATACGTTAGGAACATCAAATTAAAATTTGAATAGTGTATGTTTTCCACTTCTGCTTTTTATGGGGTCAGTTGCAATGGCTATGTTTTGGGATTTTTTTGTTTGTTTTTTTAACATAACCTTAAACTTGGAAAGCTTTAGAGAGTGCTGGTTTTGATTTACTTTTTATTTTATGTCAAAATGTAATCAAATGCTTCTAATTGTGAATTTGATAGACTTGTAAAAGATACATAAAACAAACAAACAAACCCCAAACAAAAATAGTAAAAAAATATAATTGCTTGTGAGAATATTAAAAAATCATAAGAGCTAGACTCTCTAGCTGTTGATAGTATAATTATTTAATTACTGAAAACTTGCATCATCTGTGCTGATGCACATTCTGGTAATGTGAGAAAATACTGCTGCTGCTATACTTGCATTGTAACATTTAAAAGGGTCTGTCACATCTTCCCCACTTTTTTTTTCCTATGTTTTAGTGAATATCCCAAGGAATGTCTGAGTAATGAAACTTGGCTTTAGTCTTCAATGCACTAAAAGGAAGAAAAAAGTAGCTGTTTAAAGTAGTTAGCTGCTTTTAAAATATTTGTGTCTTCAAAGAGCTTTATATAATTGCCTGTATAGGTTTATTAAGGAGTACAGATCATTTAGTTTAAGGTATTTTTTGTTGATATTATTTAACTTGGGAAGGTGACCCTGAGCTAAATTACAATATGTGATTTGAATGCCCATGGGCTGCCCTTCATTGGTTTGATTGGGAGAGATTGTCTGTATTTCTAATATACTTTAATTATTCTGCTTATATAAATTGTCACATTAGAAGCTTCTTAACTGTTGAGTCTGTTCTGTCAATGATCCAGTAACAATAGGAACATACTAGGCTCTTCCACTGAGATTTGAAGATTTTTACCATCAATGAAAGAATTGGAGTGGCTCTGTTAAACCTACTGTATTTTCAATAAGGAAGAGTATGTGATCTGCTTCTGCTCAGGCAACAACCGGTGTGGTAAATTGAAAGGATCTGTGGCCTTTTTTATTTTGCTAATAGGCATTTTTCAATTAAGGGAATGTAATGCAAAATGTGGTAACTAGATCTTGTTACTGGAAATGTGTGTAGCTTCTGAAAACTCACTTCCAGTTCTGGTAACTGAAGGAACAATTCTGGTGGAACAAAAGGAAGAAACAGTAGGATCACAGAACAGGAAGGGACCTGGAACATCATCTAGTTCCAACCCCCCTGCCATGGGCAGGGACACCTTCCACTAGACCAGGTTGCTCAAAGCCTCATCCAGCCTGGCCTTGAACACTTCCAGGGATGGGGCATCCACAGCTTCTCTAGGCAACCTGTTCCAGTGCCTCACCACCCTCTCCCTGAAGAATTTCTTCCCGATATCTAATCTAAACTCCCCCACTTTCAATTTAAACCCATTCCCCCTTGTCCTGTCACTACAGGCCCTTGTAAAAAGCCCCCCCCCAGCTTCCTGTAGCCCCTTCAGGTACTGGAAGGTGCAATAAGGGCTCCCCGGAGCCTTCTCTTCTCCAGGCTGGACAAACCCATTCTCTCAGCCTTTCATCACAGGAGAGGTACTCCAGCCCTCTGATCATCTTCGTGGCCTCCTCTGGACTAGCTCCCACCAGTCGATATCCTTCTTAGGTTGTGGGTTCCACAGCTGGACGCAGCGCTCCAGGTGGGGTCTCACCAGAGCAGAGTAGAGGGGCAGAATCCCCTCCCTCGACCTGCTGGCTACACTTCTCCTGATACAGCCCAGGATACAGTTGGCTTTCTGTATGAGTAGAGCTATTAAAAGAAGTATTGATGTTTTATGGCATTTGAAGAAAGTGAAATTGGATGAGTAATTTTGAACTAAATTATGAAATGCTGCTTGGTAAAATAATCTTTGATCACTGAAGCTGAGTGGTCCGGCAGAGATCTTGGAGTTCTGCACCTGTAGCAGTAGCACAAATTTTGAATCTATCACTGCAGTGATATTTATATAGCCACAGAAAATATGACTGGATGGATTTCTGTCGGAAAGCCCAATGTTTTCCCCTACAATACTGCTATATAATTTCTTCGTATTGGCAAGTAAGAGGGGAAGTGAAGCCGAAACAGCTTTCATATGAAATGGAGTGTCCACATTGGTGCTTTGATTTTGGATTTTATTTTAATGCCATCTTTATTCTGTAACTTGTTTCTAATCTTTTCATCAGAAACAAATATGCTTTTCATTGTTTTAATGTGGCTTTGATGTGACCTTAAGATGTTCATTTTGTTGCTGTGCACATTTCCGAGTAGCTGACCTCACCTGCGATTTGTCTGCGATTTGTTGAGAGAATGCAGAGTTCTCTCTTCTTCACTGAAATCAAAACTCTCACTTTATTGTTCCCTGTGTCAGCTAATCCCCATATCTCCTCAGTTCTTTATGCTGAAATCTTCATAGGTACCTAATAGCTGAAGAAACCTCAGCTTCCCCCAGTCACTTCTGTTGCTGTTACCACCTCTATGGCAACATTAAAATAAGACCAAGGCACAGTGCATTTGTTGCCAAAATATCCAAATGAGAAACTGTGTTGATAATCTTATAATTTCTAAGCATCAAAGCCATTTATCATTTTTAGAATCTATCATATATCCCTACCCAATCTCCCTAGATTTATCCAAGGGTGTTGGTCCTGAAGGCATTGTGTTTTAATTATCTGTTTGTTTCAACATCAAAAGGTCATTCATTTCATTTAAAAAGACTTTTCTAAGCTTATTGTTGGCTGTAGTGGTCAGATGAGTTCTGTGGATGCTGTGGCTGGCCTGGCGTGGTCTGGAGCAGAGGAGCTGGGAGTACTGCCTGTGAAGAAACCAGTGTCTGTATTAAGAGTCTGGGAGCCCCTGAGGGTGGTAGTATTTATCTCTGGCACTTCTGCTAGGTGGAGAGAGTTCTCTCATGCTGGGGAGTTCTGAACCTTTGTAGATTAAATTAAATGACATTGGGTTTGGTGTGGATGCCACTAGGCAGCCAGAGCAGATTATGGACTAGTAGTGACCTGAGTTTCCATTACATAAGCAGGTTTCTGCATTTTGTGTGTTACTTTTCTAGCTTGACTTAAAGTTTTACTCCATTTCAGTAATCCAGGCTTGCAAAGGCATGGTTTATGTTTGCAAAAGGATGGTTCATGACTACACTATCTGCATCCAGATAAATGGCTGCACTTCCTTACCCAGGTGTAGGATGTAGAAAATAATCCACATGCTACTGCTGTGTCTGTAGCACAGCCCTCATTCCCTCATTCAGGTAGCACAAACATTCCCTTCTTTTATAAACCCAGGGTTTATTTGATCTGATGGCAAAATGAAAAAGCACACCTCTTTTTTTATGGGAATAAGAAATCCTCAATTTGAAACAAGTAAAAACCACACCAAATTATTGCCATTGTGATAGGGCAACCAGTGGTTCCAGAACTCTTAACACAATGGAAAACTACATGTATAGAGTTTCAGGAATGGAGTTATGTTTGATGGTATGCTTGTCTAGTGTTAGAAAAATGTGGAAGCCTGAATAAAAAGTAAAATCGTATTTATCCATATTTTGATGGAATTAAAAAACATTGGCTTTTTGGTAGAAGTACCTGGCTACTTCTGCTGCAGCACATATTGATGCCCCATGGATTCTAAGCATTTACCTTATTGCAGGCATTTGTGTAGGTTACTATGAATAAACATAAATACTGATTTGTACGGGTTGCCCTTCCTCTGACACAGAGATGTATTACCTTACTTTGGAAGTCTGTACACCCCTCTACTTTGCATAGATGGCTAAAGGAGATGCAAGGCACCCTTCTTTGGAGAGGCGATTTAGAGGAGAGAAAAAGGTCTTTGTGCAGTTTTACAGTGTAGTCTGGGTGGAAGTTGGGCAGAATTTGGTCCCTGAAGTTTTATCCTCTGCACTGTGAGGCATCGTGCTTTCCTTTCTTAACAAAATAAACCAGAAAAGCCCTTTATGCTTTGACTGTTACTTTTCTTTAATAATGGGCAAAAATATATTTGTAACTTGCTTCTTTAGCCCTGCTTTTTACTTTTTCATTGTTTGTGCTCTAGACCTCACTATTTCTACACCCTCTTCTTTGTCCTTTTTTAATAAGGGATACGCCCAAAGAAGTATTGCTTGGCTTTTTATGCTAATCTCACTTCTATTTCCATTCATGTTGACTTGGAGAATATGCCTTGTAAATAGGAATACCAACTGACATACTGAATATAATCCTCAGTGTCTAAGCATTGATTGTTTTCACAGCATCCTTAAAGGGTAAGCTGTCTCACTATCCAAATATCATGGCTGGGAAACTGAGGCTAACAGAGGCTCTATGATTTATGTGAAGCCACAGAGGGAATAAATGTTTGGTTTGGAATTCCTGGCTTCTGTTTCTGTGTTTGGACCCGCAAAATCTCTCAAAGAAATACTTGATTCCTCCTAATATGACATACCCTTCCATGTCTGTTTAATGTAGCCATTCAAAAACTATGTGGTACTCAATTCTCTTCTGCCTGTCCTATTGAAACTAATGGCTGCCTGCAGGCAGGCATAAGGTATCGTTACCTTTGACAGCCAGTATGTTTTATATTTTAAATTATGTGTTAGGCAGAATTTTTGGATACTAATTTGATATAATAAGATGCGCTTCTAATATCAACCCTAGTATGGGAAGGCCTTGCAGCCAGCCTACTCTTTATTTAAAATTATTCCATTTCAGATGTCCTAATGAGTGCTGTGAGTTGTGTAATTCTTTTCATAATATTCCCACGTTCCCAGAAGGGAACTAGGGGCTGGAGGGTTTGGTTTGTTTTGGGTTTTTTTTTCTATTTTTGTTTTGGTTTATTTCAAATTAGGGTGAGCACAGAATAAAGATCCTAGGGGGAGAGTTTTGTGAAACGCATGCTATTGTGAGACTGGCAATTAAGGGAAAAAAAAATATTATGGCCTACAAATGTTAGTGGTAAGGCAAGCCTCGATGCCTCTGCTGTTTGCCATTATCTTATAAATATCTTGATTCTGACTTTACAGTGCTGTTTATAGAATTTAATAAAGCAAATGTAATAATACTGCCTGTGCTTTAATGCACAATCTCAATTGAGTTGACCAGAAGATAAATAGGAACAGGAATGATAGTGCGTTCCTGCAGATTGTTTTTAATAAGCATGTTATTTAGCTGATCAGCCCAGTGCAGTAATGCCTCCTATCCTGCTCTACCAGACAAATTTATTAATGCTTCCTGCCTCCCCCCCCCCTCCATTTCTCTAGGAACATTGATTCCCTGCAGACATATCTCTATTAAACCTCTAGAAAGTCACAACTTCCAAATTAGATTTTAGGAATGGTACTAGAAGAATCAAAGAAAATTGAGTGCGTTATTGAATTCATGCCACATTGTCTCAGGAAGAGACGGGAGTTATGTGTAGTGGTAACTTTTGTCCTTACTGTACTAACAAAGCTGTGGGCATTGCTGTCAAACCTAATTGTCTGCAGCGCATCCGGATAAAATGAATCTTTTCTCTTATCTAAACTCGTACCTGGCGAGGTTTTACAGATGAGAAATAGGTTTCAGAGGGAAGCTTTACGATTGATCAAAATCATTTGCCATTATTTGCTGTACACAACCCCATCCTAAAAGCCCTACTGACAAAAATTTTAAGGAAGCATCTGGCCTTGGATTGTAAGCAGAGTTGCTTGTCATGCTAGCAGTTGCAAAATGCAGATATTCATTTTAAAGCTGCCTATTTCTCATTTTGATCTGACATACTAAAAAGCATATAATTAATGGTTGACATTAGTAATTAACATTAACTTTATGGTGCTTAATATGCCATCATTCATCCATCAAATAACGGGTATGCATAATGTCTTTGCATAAAGGTTTTAATTGCACAAAATGCTCCTTCAGTTCTCAGGCTCTACAGTTTAAAGTAGTTGTAAATGCGTTTTTAAAAGAGGTGAGGTTTTAATTTATCGAAGGTAAACATTGTTTTTGTTTTTCCCTAGGAGCGTGCACAAACGCGTAAGCCGGGGACTTCAACCAGGGAAGGCGGCCCCAGAGGCACAGCTTCCATTAGTGGCTAAAGAGCACCACCTTGCTGTCGCCAGTGCTCTCTGGAGAAATTTATTTCCCTATCTGAAGAGCCAGAGGATGTCACAGATGCCACCTTCCCCACAGCTTGCTGATACAGCTGCAGGTTCGCCTTGACCCTCCCTGCGACTCCGCGTTTGGGTGCTGTTTTCTGGGTCACAGACTTTCAGGGATCTTTCATTTTGGGATATTTCTACCTCCTTGTGGCAACTTAAATGTGCTACAAAAAGTAGATTCTATGCTAAGTATTTTGACAAGGCGAAATGTTGTAGTGTTGAATTACTTGGTAGAAGACAATCAGATTGAGAACTCCAAAGGGGTTTGAAGCTATGCAACCCTAGCTTCTTTTTCCCTACTAGTCACAGATTATAATCAGCATTGCAAATGTTATATAATGTAAATGAGAATGAATTTTACCCATAATGAGTAGTTCACCACAAAATTATTTCAAATCTCTACAAAAAGATATAAATT
This sequence comes from Eurypyga helias, assembly GCF_000690775.1. Lineage (NCBI taxonomy): Eukaryota > Metazoa > Chordata > Aves > Eurypygiformes > Eurypygidae > Eurypyga > Eurypyga helias. Next base: position 19,182 of record NW_010257117.1, on the reverse strand, counting down.
CTATATACAGTGGTAGAACTCAAACTAAATTGTTTTTTAATAATATTTCACATTTGAAAACAATTTTTCAAAGGTTAATTACATGACTTCTTTTTTTGCTGAATCTTCATGGTCATGATCACGAAACTATTTCAAATTTAATCTTCATTATTTATCTTGCTTTACACTGAAGGGTTTTAATCTAGAAGTACAGAATTCCATATGTATGTGAACTCCATGTGCAATGAGTCAGCGTGGCAGTGAATAGAAAGAAATCCCAGTTTGATCTTTAACATCAGTAGCTGGCATTGTAGTCTAGTTAGAATGAAATCTTGTATCCATTTAACTAAAATTTAGAGAAGTGAAATATAAAATAATTCTTCCCATCATGATGTGAATTAGATGAAGTTCCAAGCTCCGAAGTACCAAGTTGGCAATAGAAAAGTTGAAAGACCCTTCATTTGAAGCAGCTCTGCAGCAGTTAGCAGGTAGCACTAATGAAGGAGGCAGTGTGCAACGGTGGTAAGTCTCACACCGCCGACGCCTGCACGGGAAACAGCAATACGAATCAAAGGAAGAGGTTGTCAATGTCAAAACTTTCATTCATTTCCTACGGCGTCCTATCTTTTTATTTTATATTAACATGGTGAAATAGCAAGAAGAACAACCTCCCACAAACTCTGCCTAGAAGCAGGGGAGCGCAGTTGTGACCTGCTTTATAGAGATGTGTTAGGCAGTGCTACAGAGGAGGGCAAACCCTTCCCAGGCTGTATGAGCCTTAGAGGTTGTGCCCAGAGGGAGAGAGTGGCTGTCACAGCTCTCCTGCTCCCCCTGCCAGGCAAACCGCCTGGGACTCACCTTATCCTTGCCGTCTCCCGTTTCTCCCCCACCCACGTTATGGCTGATGCTGCAGAGGCAATGAGATAATCTGGAAGAAGGCTGGCACGATTGCTTCCTCACCTAAGGCAGAGGGGGGACTCCGTAAGACCTTTTTTATTCTGAGGCACATAAGTCTGTCCCTACAGAATTAAAATAGCTTCATTGTTGTTTCTGAAAACTAGCCTTTTCTGTCTAATTCAAAGCCACCTTCTCAATGCCTGCTGTTTCAGAAATCATGATTTTAATTAATTAACATTAGGTTTATATTTAACTTGAATTGCAGAATTTGGGAACTAGTGAGCCCCTTTATTTCATCGCCCTCCAAAGTCAGTTTTCCTGACTTGCTTTATGCCTCTCACTTCCTTTAACATAATAACTACTCAGCATTTCAGATTACATTTTCTTCCAGAGTTTAAATGCATTTGTCATTTGCAGCATAAAGTATGTGCTATATTTTTTTGTGCTGGTAGTGTTAGATATAGATTCCACAACAGACTAACAGAAACAGCAAAAAGTTATGCTTCATTAACAAAAATTCTGTGCAAAATACTGTCCTAATTTCTAGAATTACAACTGTTGTATGCAGATCCTTTTTTCAAGAATAAGCTTGTCCGTAGTGCTTTATTTACACAGCAACTTCTGATAGATGAAAGTCTATTCTAAAAATAGAAAAGTACTGGCTTTTACAGAGTGAGTTCTTTCCAGATACAGTTCTTTGCTGCAAGAAGTGTGTAAGACAACAAAGCAAATAAAAAAAACTCAACCCTGTAAAGCACAGTAATACTTACCTGTACAGGGAAGAAGTGGTGGATGGAGGCCAAAAGGACAAAAAAGCAGGTTTTTAAGGCATGTTTTCTTATCGCACAGGTGGTAAAAGTATGCCTTCAGGTTTTATAATCCTTTGGTTTCATGCATATATTTAAAATTGCGTATGTTTGGATCCATCTTCCCTTCTTTGCATTCAGTGTGTCACGTTGATCTACAAACTCCTTGGGACAGAGACTACATTTTAACGTTTGTACGTGTCAAACGTAGCGTGTACAAGTACTGTCTGTTAGCATAGTTGCCCATTTTTAATTGAGAATTCTGGTACTCCCAGACCGCACATCATTAATTACAATTAATTTTCAGTGCTTTTTTATGGAACATGGGTGTACTAAGAAACCATTAACACGGTGCCGTGTTTTTCTCTCTTTAAAATCAGGTTTCACTCTCTTAGCTTTGGATATACCCAGTAAAGCCCTTTCGGAACTCCAGCCACAGCCTGTTCTGTCCATGATGCAGCTGTTTGGATGGGATGACATGGTGTGGCCTCAGCTGGTGTCAAGATATCTAAGTCACCTAATTCAAAACAGGTGAAAAAGTGTGACTGCTTGTTCTTCCAGTACCTTCTCATTCCTTACATTAGACTTGCTGAAAAGGTTGCTTTAAACAGTAGTGTTTCATTAAGATGGTCCAGGTTCTTTCCATCTGCTAAAGTTCTAGGTTTCTTGAAATCATCTGGGACGTTTCACAGGGGATGGTGGGTGTTATTTGGGTTGGGTCGTTTGTTTGCTTTTATGTGTCATGAAAACAGGCAAGTATTTTGAAAAGGTTATTTGTCTTTTATATAGCAAACCAGTTATTTTTCCCAGTGGAAACAGTGCTGTTACTAGCAGGTTTTGGAAAATGGGGACTTAGGCAATATCTTCAGCGGAATACTTCTGTGAAGAGCAATACTGCATCAAAGTGAAATGCCTGAACCCATAACCTATTTTTAATTTGCATAGTTAGAGTTATCCACCCCCTTCTATTCTTGTTAGGCTTGGGCACAGTTTGGCAAGGCAGTAGCTTCCCGCCCAAGCTGCACTTAAGTTGAATAACGCAACTTGGTAAATTTAAAAATTTCTAGTTAAAAGTTCTGGTCTTCTTTTTCCCCTACTAGCTACGCTCAACAGAAAACCTGACTTCTTATAAGAAGAATTAAGATAAACATTATTGCAGAAATCTGAAGATGCTATATAGTAAATGTTTAATGTTTAAGTATCTTGACTTCTTCAAAACTAAGAACTTCCGCAGAAGCTGGATTGGACAGTATTGAAAGTATAAGTAAATGCATGCATCAAAACTGTCTTTCTGTCAATGCTTTCTGAGCACATATTATTGTTCATGTAGCTCAGGTTTCTGTTACCTGCAATATCATAGAATCACAGAATGGTTTGGGTTGGAATGCCCAAACCCTAAGTGGTTTGGGTTATGAATGCCCAACCCTCAAGGAAAACTGACTGTTGCCCCTATCAGTTGCTTCAAGGCCTATCAAGGTAAAAACTGAAAATCTGAAATTAGGGGATTTTCTTATGGAAGGACAATGAGCAACTAAGATAATACTTTCTTTGGTAGAATTACATGGAGGTATCGTATCTCAACGTTGTCATTTTATTATGTGCTAATAAGATGGCAATTTTTTGTAACATGATTGATGTACTTATTTACCTTAGGCAGTTGTAGAGCAGAAGTTATCGAAGTATCTAAGTGCTGGGATCTTAAGACTTTATGGTTACTGCTCACTGATAATTTTCATGTCAAACATTCTCCCTTAAAAGTAGAAAGTTTCTGTTGTTGCTGATGCTGTTATATACCCTGCAAGCTTTGCCTGGTCTCTTTAAGATAGAAACTTGTTCTGCATATCAGCTATTCCAGTGTCAATAATAAAGCTTCTGATGGACAAGCTGTGTCCTTGGGAACATGTGCACTGGCTTTGGCATTTCTTTGTGGTAGTGCCTAAAAGTTCCTCTCAAGATGCATGCTGTATAGTGTGTGATAGTATTATAACCTGCTTAAACTAGCTTTGAGCAGATGTGTAAGTTCACTGATTTAAAAGGAGCACTTGCAATGCTTCTAGCAGGTAAGTACTGTTTTTTCCTTTCTTAAGGAGTAGGAACATATTCCTCTCAAGTTTTAGGAAGATGCTGAAGCGGCCTACATACCAGGGAGCAAGAGAAACGAGAACGAGGCTACAGCAGAAAGTGGTTTTGTGAGCCTTTGGGGACAAGTAGACTAACTGTGTGCATCAGGATTACATAAGGCTGGAAATTTTTTTTTGTTGTTCATACATTACTGCCAAGAGCATTAAATCCATAGGCATCCTGTGGTTTTTTTCTCTTTTGGTACTAGAATTTGATTTTATTTTTCTATATATCTCATTTGCTTGCATTTGGTCTCCTTATGTGTTTTGTCAACAGTATTTCAGCAGGGGTGTTCAGACAAAATATACAGTTGTCATTGGTTTTAACTAAATGAAACAGAAAAATAATGCTTTATTAATGTTGTTCAGTGAGAAACAGAATCCAGTTCGGTTTCCGTCTGGGCCTGTGTTGACTTTCTGTTGGAAGGATGAGTAAAAATTCTGTAGCAAATAAGTAGATTTATATGTACATATATCAAGAAAAGAGTACAAGCATTTTTCATTAAAGTCGAAGCACCTAGGATTGACCAGGGAGGAAATCTCTCAGATAAAAAGGTGTAACTATTTTCGAGACATGTCACTGACCTGAAGCGCAGACAGAGCTCATCCGATAGGAATTGCAAACAGGGTGCAGAGCAGAACTGCTGTCCCTTAGCAAGGAGTTTCTGGAGAAATAATGATGCAGGGCTGATGTGCTTGGGAAAAAATGACTACAGCAGCTATTCATGGTGGTAGGGCAGGTAAAACTTTGGCAGTACTGAATGGTAGAGCAGAAGGATTGTGCACTGAGTGTTGATGATGTCATGGACTCTGGCCTGACACCTGGCTGGTAGAACAGTAGTGAGTTATAGAATCATAGGATGGTTTGGGTTGGAAGGGACCTTAAAGACCATCCAGTTCCAACCCCCCTGCCATGGGCAGGGACACCTTCCACTAGACCAGGTTGCTCAAAGCCTCATCCAGCCTGGCCTTGAACACTTCCAGGGATGGGGCATCCACAGCTTCTCTGGGCAACCTGTTCCAGTGCCTCACCCCCCTCTCCGTGAAGAACTTCTTCCCGATATCTAATCTAAACCTCCCCACTTTCAATTTAAACCCGTTACCCCTTGTCCTGTCACTGCAGGCCCTTGTAAAAAGTCTTTGTTTGATTGAAAGTATATACAGCAAGTTTGCTGTGTGTGGGAGTGTGTGCTCTTGTGTGTGTACATACATAAATGCATACCTCCGTAGGAGTATGTCAAGTATAGCTGTTTCCTTTCTCATCTCCAGGCTCCCTTTTTATGTTTCCCTTTTTGATCTGTTTCTAACGTGACATTCTTATTTGCTAAAGCAGACCTTTTCTCCTCCATCTTTTATGCATTTAGGACTAAGCAGGCTTCAGAGTAGCGCGGGGTATCTGAGCCAGCTCTGTATGAAAGGCCGGGGTAGCTTTAGCAGTGCCAATATGAAGTTCCAGTTGATTCCGATAACTATTTCCAGCGTTGTACACCGTCAGTTTAGATAATACTGTCGAATTATCCACTGTTAGAATAAGGCATTTCTCATTGTGTGAATTTTCTCCCGTTTTGCTTCACATAGTGGAAACATAAGTTTATGAGTATATATGCTTTTACTACACTATGTGTGGCATTACCAAATTTATTGTGTTCTCAGTATTCAGGCATCAGGACATTGTGAGCAAGGTCTGTGCAATACACAAATGGAATGCCAGTTGGCCTTTCCTGTTACTGTATTTCCAGTTGTTTCTGTGCACCGATTCTGCATGTCTACAGCCCGATGAGATGCTCTGCCCTCTTTTCACATGTTTATTAATTTATATTATCTCTTTACCTTTTTCTTCCTCTTCTACCTACACAGTGCTCTGTGTGAAGCTTTTTCTAGTATGGGATATAGCTCATATGAAGCCCTGACAGTACGTTCTTGGTTTCGATGCATTCTGCAAATGTTCGTAGATCAGCCGAGTGGTGCGCTGGCCAAGGCAGATGCTGAACGAACAGTTGGTAAGTGTTCACATTTCCCCAGCGTTTGCAGTAACGATTCAATATTGCAAAACTGGCAAACATTCTCTGCTAATTACGAAATGTATTTTTGTTTGTATTCCTTTACTTTTACCTAATTACAAAATGTGTTTCTTTGCGCTGCTTGTGCTATTTATTGATAGTTTGCCTGCTCTGCATATGACAATTTTATCACAAACAAAGATAAAAGAGCTTGTTTCCTTGGAAGCAAAGAACAAAAACTTGCTCCCAAGGAGACAAGCTATTTTTCCCCCATGGAGGAACTGCTCTGAAAAAGAAGTAAAAATCTGAAGTAAATAGTCAGAAATCATGCTGTGAATGCCCTAAAAGAAAAAAAAGAAGGGGGGGGAGGGGAAATCCAGTTGCAAGTAGTTCTTGCTTTTTCTGTATTGGATGTTTTGCTTTCTTAGAGCAATATTTCATCATTTCTTCTATAAAACACCACAGTTCTAATTATCTGTAGAACAAATCTTCTAGTGACTGTTTTTTCATACACATTTTGTAGATTTTGAAGAAAACCATCAGTAAAATGAAAGACTTGGTTTTACATACTTAATACTCTTCAGTCTCCTATCTGTATTGAAATGTAACTAGTTTAGACACATGTTCTAAGGAGATGCAGTCGGTTGCAGAATCCTTGTATTTCAGACATTTTAAAATCACGTTTCATGTAATCATTTTGGTACTAAAATAAATAAAAAAGCATAACTGTATGCTATATTTACTGCTGTGCTCTCTTGTAACACACAGGGAAAGCTTATATGGAGCAGCTGACTGAAATGACAAGATTGATTTTTAAACTCTCAGAAGTAGAAAACATTCTTTCAAAGGCTCATGTTGAAGAGTTGGTTTTCAAGCAGGACCCTAAAAATGCTCTTGTCCAGTTCATTAAGGTACTGTACATCTCTGTGTTAGCTTCACAGGACAATTCTAGTGAAAAGGCACTATGTATCAGATTTTGTTTGGTGTATGGAAAGAAATAACTCACACAAATCTCAGACTTAATAAGTTTGTTTATATTTATTTCAATGTTTCTGTTTTCTCAGGCCGTTGGTATAACTTACAGTGGCCTTCAGACGCTCCCTGAGAAATCTGCCATGGTAGCAAAGGCTCTGGAGTATTTAGGTGATGTATTAAAGTATGTAAAGCCGTATCTGAAGGTGAAAGGACCTCCAGAAGGTCTGCAGCTTACATATTGGATCATAGGTAATTACTTTGCAACCTCTTTTCTTTTAGGAAATAGTTTTAAGGAATTGGTAAAATGCGATTTTTCAATACTTTTCTCTCTCTACTGTCCATCCTAATGCTTTAAAAAAGCAAAGTCACTAAGATATTACAGTTAAATATCTTAACTTTCTTGCAGTCGTTTTCTTTGATTTTTATCCTGATGCATAACTTCCTTGTGTTTTTGTTTGTTTTTAATTACCCCTGCAAGTCAGTGTTTTCAAAAGTCAGATGTTTTCATCTCTTTTACCACTGAAAACCACCTGTTTTACCTAAACAAAACCAGTGACAAGGCAGTAAAGCAGCATTACTGGAGTTATGACCGCCGACAGGTCAGCTTAGGAGCGTAACTTAGGAGCTGCTCCTCTTTCATACACTCTGTGATTCATTAAAGCTTAAATCCTAGTATTTGTTCATTAAAGTGTGGAACCACTGATCGGATAGAAAAATAGGAGTGCTGTTTACTCTGAATGAATGTGCCGGTCTGACCCACATACCTTTAACAATACGGTGAACCTGAGTATCTTAAAGACAGAGGTAATGATGTGCACGTACACGCAGTGTACATCATGATTACAAGGAGTACAGTGAAAAGTGTGACCAAGGTGCAGAATGTGCATCAAATGGAATGGAATTTGAGTTTTGTAAAATGCTTTACTTTTCTATTGCAAGATCTGCATATTTTGATATACAAGATGTATGTCAAGTCAAATGTTTTTAGATATCCAGATGTTGGCTTGGCACCTTGTAAATTAATTTTAGATTGGTATTTTCCTTTCTGCTCTTTGCAGTAGGAAATGATTAATCTTCAGTCATGCTGTTATGTGCAAGAAGCTCCTTTTGGTTAAAAAAAAAATTAAAAAACTTTAAAAGAAAAAAATACGGACGTGTATTTCACTCACTTCACATTCTGTGGACTCCCTAAGTTATAAGGACAAAGCAAGAAACGTAACAAATTTAAACACCTCCTGTCTGTGGTCAGAGTGTGTCCTCTACTGTCCCATACGTCAGAGCAGCGATAATGGAAGGAATACTTTCAGCCGGAATGAGCGTGTTTGTTTCAAAACAGGAAGCTCAGACAACATTATTAGAAGTATTGTTAAGCGATCGTTCTCTTTCTCAATGATTGATCATTGTGTTTTCTTTCACTCCGCAAGATTAATGTTGTTTTGCGTTGTTTTTAGAGATGGTAATGGATGACTTTTATAGATTAATCATATCTCGTAACAGCCTACTTTTGATCTTTCATTGTTTTCAGTGTCTTAAACATATTTTCTTGGGATATTTCTCTATTTTCAACCCAGCAAACTTCTTGTTTTTAATTAAATGCAAACTTAAGAATGTCTGTGGGAACTGCTACATAGGAATCAGGTTTTATTTAATCTGTATTTTGAGTATTAACACTCATGAGCATAGTTATTTTCTCATGAAAAATGACACCTCACCTACAATAAGGATGTCTCTCAAAGAGTATTTCCGCATCAACACTCTTTTACCACTTTTTTTTGTTTGCAACTCAAAAGCAAGATCTTAAAAGTGGCTCAGTGCTTTACAAGTGGCGCGTTAATGTGTTGAGAACAAGAAAGAGGTTCTCTGAGGCTCTCGTTTTGTGGACTGAGAGCCCACAAAGATCTGGAGAGACCATACTGCTTTAATGGAGCTGGCTGCCCCACATTCTTTTTAATCTGTGAGATTAGATGCATTAAATGCAATTTGAAAGATAATTAATATTTTCCCAACATTGAATCACTGTGTTAGTAGTTGCTGATGTGGCCACAAGCGATGTCAGACAAGTGTGAATGGAAGGCAGAGGCAGTGTCTCTGTAAAAGGTGATGAATGCACTCAGCAAGGTAAATGTTAAAGTGCATGTGTGCTGATCGCAAGAGTGTTATGTATCAAGTTTAGTTAATTTTTCTGCAGGGGTGTGAGAGACTCTTTACTTCAGTGTTACTCTACTTTTCCTAAAGCAGCTTCACTTGCCTAAAAACTTCTAATTGTAATGTAGTGAATCAATTGAGTGCTTTCATTTTGCTGAACTGTAAATGGACCTGCGCTGTCCTGTCTGGGCTTTTCTAAGAGGATGCCATGGAGTGAGTACATGGGAGTGAGACACTTCAATTGCTGCAGTTGGATTATCTAATTTAACAACATAATTGCTTCTTTAAGCTTGCGCCTTTTTTTTTTTTTTTCCTGACTGTAAATTGACTTGGAATTTCTTGATTTTTTTTCCCACCTCCCCCAACAGGCTGTCTGGTAAAGTTCTGGGCACCGATACTGGCTACTTCCAAAGCACAGCAACTGCTGTTCCGCATCGTGGATTGCTTGCTGCTGCCACACTCTGTGCTGCAGCAGGACAAAGAGCTGCCTGTGGCTTTGCTGTCTGCCATTCAGGAAAGCCTACCTCTTTGTCTTCAGGTATGTATCTGAACTCTATTATCAGCAGACAGACGTATCTTCAGGAAAAGATTCATATTGTAGAGGATGTTTTCTTTTTCCCTAATCAAAACAATTGTTGACTGAATTGGAAGAAGCAGCAAGAGGAATTTTTTTTTTTTTCTTCCTGTGGAAGTGGAAGGAAAAATGCCACCCCATTGGCTTTCCTCTCCTTGCATGCAGCTATGCTGTGCTGCGCTCCAGAGCTGCTGGTCTAATCGCTGTTTGTAGAGGAGCTTTTAGCCAACCTGCTGTTTGCACTGGTCTCTGACGTGAGTGATGTCTGAAACAGTGGGTTAAATAATTATAATATGTAGCAAGACACTTGTTGAGATGACAGAGCAAACATGTTTTACATCATCCTTGACTTGGCTAACGGTAGATAATTAAAGATGGGCTTCTCTTTTTTTCATTGCTCTTAGGAACAAAAGACAATCCTCTGCGTACCACGGCACTGTTTTAATATTTTGAGAGTGTGTTTTGCTGTATCAAATTGCTGCTGCTTACACTTACATAACTAAAGCCTTCTTGCCCCTTATTCCTCCCGTTCTTCCCCCAGCTTACCTATCCCTCCTAAAACTCTGTAAGTCTTGGTGATGCTGTAGAAAGAGACTAATTCCTGCAGGCGAGGAATTTAAAAGGATAATTTTTAAAATAGATACATTGACGTGTTTTTTCTTGTAAATCCTTGGGTCTTTTTTGCTTGCTTTTTTTTCCCCTTGCCTCTTAGTCTTCGTTTTGGTTGCAATCTTAACCTAATTTACAGGGTTGTATTGTGAAACAGTGCAGTGGGGACACTGTAAACATCCCTCGGATTAATTCCTTCTTTCAAAGGTTGCGTTGTGATCGATGGCACATCATATAGAAGCGAACATGTTATATAATGACGTGCAGAATGAGACTTGCTTTTCTGCTCTGTAGGTATTTTCAGAAGCTATATATGTGTGGGACCGTCTGGACACAGAGTGTGACTGTCTGCTTGTAGTGTTTTAGTCCGAGAGCGCTGTTTCTCTGTAGTCTGCGCACACGGATGTAGTTTTAAGATGAAGCCACTCAAGTTGGTTTTGAAATCCAAGTGTTGTGGACTCTTGTTTCCTGTTTTCTTTGTGAGTCTCTGATTTCCTGACCTCCCTGTCATACTCTTCAGCATTCTGCTGCATAGTCCATGTGCTTTCCAGCTAAGGTAGATGATCTTACTGACCAAATAGCTTATTTTAGACAAATGCTGCTTCTAGAAAGCCAGTAATTCTTTAACTTAACACACACTTCTGGGAAGAGGAGACTTATTTTTCCTATTCCTATGTTGAATTTCTAGATTTTATTGACTATGTGTATTTACAAAGTTCCAACATTTTTAAGTGCTTCAGTCTGCATTCATTCCAAAATACTTCCTTCCCTTTTATTTGGGAAAGGGGAAAAATTCCAATTTAGGATCAACTCAAAATGAAAATACTTCAATATAATTTAAAAAAAGTCTCTTAGGACTGCCTCTGAGATCCTTTGAGATCGAATGGATTCTCTGACTTCTCAGGTTATCATTTCACAGTTGGCTTACGCCAAGCTGACTTAAGGCTAAATTCATTCCCTTTCACACCTGTGTGTATTCCCATTTCATTTGCTTTAATGATTCTGTGAATGCTGGATGGTTTGTGAGCTGATTCAACTAGTAACTAGCCCCACAAAACAACCCCAAAACCCAGATAGGCACATCAGGAAAGTTCTGACGCAGCATATGTGGGAAGGAAAGCATGTAAGCATGGTGGGAGGAAAGACGGAGAAACAGCATCCTCAGCAAATAACCGCACCTTGACCAATTTCAGCTGCCGGCGAGATGTGTGATCAGGCTCTCCTTGGGTGGTTGCCCTATGTCTGGTGCACGTTCCTGGAGGTGGATCCATTGGTATTTTAGTGCAGGAGCCCTAATTCACCCTAATGTTAGACAAACACCGTTCCACAGATCTGTCCCTGTTAATACTGTAGCTTACAACTTAATCCTTTGGCAGTTACATGAAAATAAAGAAACAGGAATTTGGAGACCAGGCAAAATATCTTATAATACATGCAAATTCTTTCTTCATAGTCAAAGCATAAAAGCCCTTGAGTAGCATTTCTGCTTAGAGGTCTTTTCAATTCTTTTTTTTTTTTCTTCTTCTTCAGTTTTTTGAAAAGTTCTAGGCTCTGTCTCAATCTTCTTTTTTTGTTCTGAATTCTCCTTCTTCAGCTCCTTCAGTGTGGCTCCTCCTCCTTTGTCCAAAAAGCCTTCTTAGATCTTGGAAAACATCTTAGTTTGCAAGCAGTGGTTTGCAAAACTTCCTTCTTTACAAAGCTTTTAGCAACTAATCTTAATGTGGTTTATTTGGTCCTTTTATGTGGGTTTTGAAAAGGATTTGAAATCAGTCTTAGTAGCAAGTAATTAATTTCACACATTCATTGATGCCGCAATCGTATGAAATCCCATAGAATTTCTGAACTGTACAGACAAAGATTCCCCAAATGGTCACAAACTCTGTTTAATAGGAATGCAACTGGGTTAAAAACAAGAACAAGTTTGTTGTCACTTTGCTGCACTAAGAGAGGGCACCGCCTTCGTTTGTCACTCTATAATGGCAGAGGCCTATTCTTCACACTTTTTTAGGGCAACGTGAAGCTCCTCCTTCTCTCCCCAAACCACAGTTCACAATTCATTGAAACAGAGGAATGTATCCCGCTCTCCTTCACTGTGCCCCAAACCTACAGGTTTATTTTTAATAAATCAAAACTACAGGCTTTGCTTAATTTTACACAAGTAGAAATAATTGTCAAATGTGCTAATTAAGATTAGATGTTGCACTTCTTTCTCCTCTATTTAGGCTGACTGTATTTACTACTTATGTTTGTTTATTATAGATACACAGTAAACAGCAGTGTGCCCAGGTGGCCAAGAAGGCCAATGGCACCCTGGTCTGCATCAGGAACAGTGTGGCCAGCAGGACTAGGGAAGGGATTGTCCCCCTGTACTCGGCATTGGGGAAGCTGCACCTCAAATACTGTGTTCAGTTTTGGGCCCCTCACTACAAGAAAGACACTGAGGTGCTGGAGCATGTCCAGAGAAGGGCAACGGAGTGGGGAAGGGTCTGGAGCACAAGTCCTGTGAGGAGTGGCTGAGGGAGCTGGGGGTGTTTAGCCTGGAGGAGGCTCAGAGGAGACCTTATCGCTCTCTACAGCTACCTGACAGGAGGGGGCAGAGAATTGGGTGTTGGTCTCTTCTCCCAAGTGACAAGTGATAGGACAAGAGGAAACAGCCCCAAGTTGTGCCAGGGGAGGTTTAGATTGGATACCAGGAATAGTTTCTTCACCAAAAGTGTTGCCAGGCATTGGAACAGGCTGCCCAGGTTGTGGCCATCCCTGGAGGTACTTGAAAGACGTGTGGATGTGGTGCTGAGGGACATGGTTCAGTGATTGGTGTCGGCAGTTGTGGGTTAAGGGTTGGACTTGATGATCTTAAAAGTCTTTTCCAACCTAAAAGATTCTACGATAAATGTGGGCTATACACCTGTGCCTTTTGACAATTATTGTGCAACTGACCTGTTCTCCACTCTGCATTGAACTTACCTAGAAGTTTCCTTCAAACTCAGTCACTGATTCTGTCTTGTCAAAATAGCTTAGCTCTAGCAACTTCTAAACTGGTATGTTTTTTCTTGCCTAAAGGGTTACTGTCTGGATATTATGTCTTTCACTGTGCATCATCTGTTTTGATAATATTTGATGACCTGAGAAAGATCTTGGAATACAGTATCAAAATTGTCCTTAGAGTTTTTTGAATGATGGACTTTAGAAAGCAAAGCATGAAGGACAGGAACGAACAGCCGTTTCATAATTCTATGGGACTGTTCTTAATTATGAGATAGTGAGGCATGTAAAACCTAACATTCGGTGTTTTGCCTTTTCAAAAAGAAGTTGAGTTGATCTGTGTGATAGAGGGTGTCTGAAGCTTACCGCAGGAAATCTGAGAGCAGTTGAGATGCTCTTGGATGGATTTCTCGGAGAACGGCTTGGAGGTATGCATTTACCAGTAATATGGGCAAGAACTGAAGTGGTGTGCAGAACTTAGTGTAGAGAAGAAAAGCATTAGTTTAAATATATCTTTCAGAATGCAGCGTAGGTGCATGGAATAAGCAGAATATACATAATGATGGGAAAGGTAAGACACCCTCCTTGATTTATCAGCGTTAATCTTGTCCAAACGCAGAAGATGGTTGATCTCTGTCTAAATACGGAAGAGTGGTGAAAGAGCTTAATTCTAAGTAGTGCTTGGCACATGCATTTTCCAGTGATTTTAATGGGCCTGTGCAGGCTCAGCATTTGTCAGAGATCAGACCTTAAAAGCCCTCCTGTGAGCCACATCTGTGGTCCGATATTTGAGCGAGCTTATTAATAAGTTTTGTGAATTATAGTATGTGTTTAGTACGAATTGTACAACATTAATTGGTGAGCAGCAGATTTATTCCAACAGCAGGACTGATATTATAAGTCATCATTAGGTAGCTTGGCATTTCTGCAGTGAATAGTTCCAGTAATCCATACTAATCGTTTCTTCGCTCTCCACAGGTGATTTACAGATATATGGATAAATCACAAAAAGAGGCAGCTCTGGCCACAAAAGGTTCCTGCAGTGAATATGCTCAGGAATCAGTTGCCTTTCTCCTAAAATGAGGAGCAGGTGTTGTCGTGCCCCTCTGCTCCCCTTAAAATATCTTTGGTTTTTGGGTTTTTTAACCTCAGAACATGGCTGAAGGACATAGTTAAGAAAAAGAGGGTGGCTCTGTCAACCCTTTAAGGGCCATCTGTGTTGTGGGGATTGTCCTAGGGGTCTGGTGTGATTGGTTTCAGATCTTTGGTCCAGAACTGCAGTCCAGTAGCATGTGTTTCTTTTCTCTCCCATATGAACAGTAGCTTCTTCATCTCTGTTAATTACCTGTAGGATTTAAAAAAAGGAAGTGCTGTGTGATTTCCTTGTTGTCACATCCTTGGCCAGCACTGCCTGGGATGTTCTTCCATTGCACTGAGAGATTTGCAGCTACTGTGCAGTGTTGGTAACTTATCCCTTGTGCCACTTGGGGTATGGTGTTGTCAGACCTCGTGCAGGTCTGCTGCACTCTGCACTTAAGCAAGAAAAGAGAGTGCAAAATAAAGCACACTGTGTTGAGCTGAAGTCAACTTTTCATGTCCAGAAGAGAAATCCAAGTTGTTCTCTGGAAACTTCCAGGGAACAATAGAAGCGTCAGGGTCAAAGGTTTGATGATTCTTCCCTGAAGAGCTTTGAGGCTGTAGGTGTGCCCTTCGTGTGTGAGGATGGATGAATGGATTTTTCTGCTATGTGGAAAAGAAGGGTTTTTTGTTCGGGGGTGTTTTTCTGGCTCCCAAAAAGATGGAAGGTGATTTTTCTCACTGTTGTCTCACTTGGACACTCACTGTTGTCTCACTGGACAAAAGAGTTTGTATTTTGGAAGCTGTTGGTGCTACTCTTGTTACTTGCATTAGGAAAAATGATGGGGATCCTCCTTAACCAAGAGAGAATTTTGATGTTTCTAGGTGTTTTTAAAAATTACACCCTTTTTGGAAGGGGACATCTCTGTCTGACCCACCAAAAAGGACCCTAGAATCCTTTCTAAAGAATACTAAGTTACAGGAAAAAAGGTGGTTTCCATGTTTCTAAATGCTTCATAAATTAACAGCTCTCCTTATAGGGTTTCAACAGATAACTAAGGAAAAAAAAAAACCCACTAGTTGACTTAGGTCCTTCTTTTCCTCTCTGGTCGAGAAGGGTATCTTTCAGTAATGCTCTTGGCAGGGTGTTGGGTATTTTTATTTAATCCTTTCCTTTTTTTTTAGGTTGCATTTTTCCCTGTCCCACACCCCAAGAAATTAGAACCAGTTTACTTCAAGTCAAAAGAATGCAAATGCTTTTCTGAAGGATCAGGCTAGGTTTGTTGATTCATCTTCAAATGAAACTGTTACAAGATCTGCAAAAATTAATCCGTGTTCCTTGAGATACCTAAGGTCTAATTTTTTTTGCTTTTTATTGCATCTCTTAATTATCTTTAGGATCATTTCTTGAAAACAGTAACTCTTATTATTTAATAACTGATTTCTTCCTTATTTTCTTGATACTGTGTAGCATTTGTTATCCTCCATTTGAAGAACTGTCTCGTTTTAGTAATCGTCATTGTCAGTTCTTCATAGGTGCTACGTTCTTCCTGTATTCCTACAGGTTTCTTCTGCCAGGCCGTGATGTTATTTGTGTCCCTTTTATCGTACAGATTAATACACTTTCTCACAGATTCTTTTTTTTTGTAGTGTTGAAACAGCCAAGGGAGCCACCTCCGGTTTGGGGATTATGGCATGTTTTCTGTCTTTTTGTAAGAGCTGTACTGCCGAAAGCACAGGCAACTCTTCTTTATGCCTCCTGCAACATCTTACTGAAAACACCAAACGCTCGAGCTCACGTACTAAATAAGCTGTCATCTGTGACAGTCCCTCCGAGTCTGCTACTTGCCAACAGTGTTTTTAAGAATTCTGATAGAGCAGCAGCTGCTTCTTCCTACAAAATTTTGCTGTATGTACACAGAAGGAGGAGAGAATCCGAGCTGTTTATCAAAGCCCCAGTTCAGCAAGTGTGGCTTTTATCATTGGGACTTACTGCTAGAGCTCCTTGGTGATGTTGGTATATGAAGTTAAACCCTAAGCAAACATGTCTGTGTTCAAGGGGCCCACCTACAGCAAGTCTTCAGGCAGGTTCTGAAGCACCTCATTTCTTGAAATCTCATGTTTCCTGTATTTGTTTACTGTGGGAGCTCCCCATTTCAACAAAGGGCCGAGACGACCCTCAGCTCTGCTCAGCCTGCTTTCTTTTCCTGAAAAAGTTGCTCTGTCATGTTCATATAGACAGGTACAAATGGAAAGCTTTCTGGGGAGGGCCTGCTATGCGAAAAGCAGCAGAAACACTCTTTGTCAGTAGCTGGGGAACAAGAGCTGCTTGTCTTGAACTATTCGTTTGGTATTAGGGGTGTCAGCCTACCTTAGCAACCATCCATATTCACGCCAATACTCTTCTGACCAAACCTGGCACCTGGATTGCAGTGCTAGTGGAAGCTGGAAGCACTGTTGAAGTTGCTGTCTGGGGAACTTTGTGCTTGAACTTCTTTTACGCCAGTATTCTTGTTGGACAGAACCCTTGTGAAAGCTCTGAATTCTCAAGAGGCTTCTGTTCGTGCTGCTGACTGTGATGCGTGTGGTAGGAGATCACTGGACCTCTTCTTTTTTTTTTTTCTTCAGTGAGTTGTTGTTCTTCCTTTCAGTAATCAAAGGAAGGGGAAGGAAACTCTTAACTTGCTCTCACAACTTGTACCAGTAAGAAGAATACTCGTTTTTCAGAGATGGACTATCTGTGTGTTGTAGAACTCTGAGAAAGGCACTTTCTGGGCAAGTACTTCCATTATAGATTTTATCTGGATCAATATAGCTTCTATTGGGTAAATCACAACAGTTTTAGCCTTATCTTAAACAGATTTTTTTAAGAAATGCTAAATCCTTTATAAATGGAGCCTAATTTACCCTAATTCGTTCACAGTATGAGCAAAATTTTTCTTGTCAGACCACAATGCCAAATGCTCATTTTTCTGCTATATCGTTTGTACAAAAATTCCACATGGTGCTTTACACACAGATGAGGTATTTTCTCTCTCCCTTCATAAATCTTACCTGACTAATATACTTCGTTAGACCATGTACAGAGCTGAAAAAGAAATGAGGAGCCGTTGTGCACTTTCTCGGGTCTGAAATGCCAAGGTTTTATTTCAGGTTTGAAGGGGAGTGTGAGTGTCCCAAAGCCCATCGTCCAATACGTTAATTAGTCCAGTTAAAAGATTTTTCTCTCCTTTGCAATCCTTTCCCTGGCTCTGTCTTCATCTGTAGACCATCATATCTGCAGCAAATTACTGGTGCTAATTTGTCATGCAGTAGTTACTCGGTGTGCAGCAGTTTATACAGCATGTAGCGAGTATTTAGTCTACGGTTGTTAAAGATTTATCCAAAAGCATTGTTAAAAATATATTCAATTTCTCACTTTCTGAAATCTTCTTCTGCAGGGCCTGTCCTTTATATGTTGTCAGTCCCAAACACAGGGTGCGTATTTAAATCAACTGCTTGGAAACATTATTCGGCAGTATTTTGGACGATTTCTCCCTTCTTCACCGACCGTGCTTGGAGCCGGACAGCATCCGATGCTGACTGCTTTATGCAGTTCCATTACAGCCCCCCAGATGCTCCGTCTGCGGAAGACCACCCTCCACGTCATAAAGTAAGGACTGGTGAAGTAAAAAAACATCACTTACTGAGATTTCACGAGGAGCTCACGAGAAAGGGGCTGCCGCTCTGTTCTTAACTGGTAGTTCGGGTGTGGGAAGAGCCTGTCAGTTGCTGGGCAGGGAGCAAAGGAAGGACATCAGGAGAATAAAACTGGGAAGATCTGGAGACTAGCGAGGGGGGATAAAAGTCTCAGTCAGTAAGAAAAAACACCAGGTGGGGCCACAGGAATAGCAAGTATTTTTCTAGAAAGAAAAACACATCCAATATACATCCTCATATGTCGGTGTCTGTGGCTGTACTGATGGTCACAGAGCTGTGGTGCTTGTGGTTGCCGCAGTTACCTGTGCAGGGGAGGCCTCCTAGCTCGGTGTCACACTGAGCCACCTACCCGGGGGAAATTTTTGGATGTGAGGAGGTCGGTACTTGTTAACTGGGCTGTCATTACTTGCACAATGTCAACAGCAGCTGTGTTGGGTCCCTGCTGCTGAAAGGCTGGAGCTTTGGTTTACATAGTGCAGAATAGGGAACAATCTGTACTTTATTTCTATGTTGGGAGAGGAATTAAACCCCCCTGAAATCTGAGGTGATTGCTTATACCCAAAGGAGTTGTATTGTTCTTTGTGTGTGTACTTGCTGATTAGAGAACTGCAGTGTTGATCTCCAGTAGATACAACAGGCAATCCTGTCAGGAAAGCCTGTATTATCACATATTAAGGGAGTGAATTAAGAAGTCACAATCTTGGTTCTGACATTTTTTTTTAACTTAGGAATGCTCAAACTTTCTCATCCTAATAACTTCGGTTTTTCATGTGTGAATTTTAAGGTTGACAGTGGAAAGGAAGTTCTGAAAGTGTAAAGGCACTTGGTGATTTGTAGGACATGGAACATTCCTTCGTGATGTGGGAAGAGTGTCTTAGAACTGAGCAGCGATGTGACTTGCAAACTGTTGGGCGGGCAGGAGGCAGCGACTAGGTCTGTGTACATGAGTACCTACAGTTCACCAGCCATTTTGCTGTATGAAGACTAGTAGCTGTTGTGCACAGAGGGAATGGAGCCACATGATCAGGGCTGTATTGTCCGGATCAGAGAACCGTTTTAGTGGAAGACACACCACCACTACCCCACCCCATCACCCCACCCCCACCCACCCAAGAAAAAAATCGGGTGTGAAATTTTCTTCATAAATGAATAGGATAGGAGATTTCAGAGTTGCTAATATTAAAGGGAGTAAGACCACGTGGCACAAAAAATACAAAAGTGTTACAACTCTCATTTGCCAAGTTGTACCAGTGCTCTGAAGCTTTGCAACGAAATACTCCAGCTCTCTGAAAGTCAGGTTTCATAGAATCACAGAATGG